>NC_057795.1:356581792-356872332 GCF_018294505.1 Triticum aestivum
AAATGGCTGGTAACCGGGATGCCCAGTCCCTTGATCAAAAAGATCAAAGCAAATCAAAATAATTAAACAAAACTCCCCCAGGGTTGTTGCTAGTTGGAGGCACTCGTTGTTTCGAGCAAGCCATGGATTGATGCTTGTTGGTGGTGGGGAGTATAAACTTTCACCATTCTATTTGGGAACCGCCTATAATGTATGTAGCATGGAAGATATCAAGATCTCATAGTTGTTGCGTTGACAGTGAAAGTATACCGCCCAAAATGTTATTCATCTCTATTTTAAAATCGAGCTCTGGCACCTCTACAAATCCCCGCTTCCCTCCGCGAAGGGCCTATCTATTTACTTTTATGTTGAGTCATCACACTCTTATTAAAAAGCACCCGCTGGAGAGCACACTGTCATTTGCATGCATTACTATTAGTTTATATTGGGTATGACTTGACTGGATCTCTTTTACCATGAATTACAATGTTTAGTCAGTCCTTGATCTTTAAAGGTGCTCTGCATTTATGTTTTGCGGTCTCAGAAAGGGCTAGCGAGATACCATCTTGTTATATCATATTATGATTGTTTTGAGAAAGTGTTATCATCCGAGATTTATTATTATTGCTCGCTAGTTGATTATGCCATTGATATGACTAAATATAAGACCCAAGTGTTATTGTGAATATGGCTAGTTCATAATCTTTGCTGAAAACTTGAATGCTGGCTTTACATATTTACAACAACAAGAGCAAACAGAGTTTGTAAAAGTTTTTCTTTATCACTTTCAGTTTATCAATTGAATTGCTTGAGGACAAGCAAAGGTTTAAGCTTGGGGGAGTTGATATGTCTCCAACGTATCTACTTTTCCAAACACTTTTGCCCTTGTTTTGGACTCTAACTTGCATGATTTGAATGAAACTAACCCGGACTGACGCTGTTTTTAGCAGAACTGCCATGGTGTTGTTTATTGTGCAAAAAACAAAAGTTCTCGGAATGACCTGAAAATCCACGGAGATAACTTTTGGAAAATATAAAAAATACTGGCGAAAGAATCAAGGCCAGGGGCCCACACCCTGTCCACGAGGGTGGGGGGCGCACCCCCTCCCCCTGGGCGCGCCTCCCTGTCTCATGGGCCCCCTGATGCTCCACCGACCTCAACTTCAACTCTATATATTCCGTTTCGCGGAGAAAAAAATCAGAGAGAAAGTTTCATCGCGTTTTACGATACAGAGCCGCCGCCAAGCCCTAATCTCTCTCGGGAGGGCTGATCTGGAGTCCGTTTGGGGCTCCGAAGAGGGGGATTCGTCGCTGTCGTCATCATCAACCATCCTCCATCACCTATTTCATGATGCTCACCGCCATGCGTGAGTAATTCCATCGTAGGCTTGCTGGACGGTGATGGGTTGGATGAGATTTACCATGTAATCAAGTTAGTTTTGTTAGGGTTGATCCCTAGTATCCACTATGTTCTGAGATTGATGTTGCTATGACTTTGCTATGCTTAATGCTTGTCACTAGGGCCCGAGTGCCATGATTTTAGATCTGGACCTATTATGTTTTCATGAATATATGTGAGTTCTTGATCCTATCTTGCAAGTATATAGTCATGTATTATGTGTTATGATTCGACAACCCCGAAGTGACAATAATCGGGATACTTCTCGGTGATGACCGTAGTTTGAGGAGTTCATGTATTCACTATGTGTTAATGCTTTGGTCCGGTACTCTATTGAAAGGAGGCCTTAATATCCCTTAGTTTCCACTAGGACCCCGCTGCCATGGGAGGGTAGGACAAAAGATGTCATGCAAGTTCTTTTCCATAAGCAAGTATGACTATATTCGGAATACATGCCTACATTACATTGATGAACCGGAGCTAGTTCTGTGTCACCCTATGTTATAACTATTACATGAGGAATCGCATCTGACATAATTATCCATCACTGATCCAATGCCTACGAGCTTTTCACATGTTGTGCTTTGCTTATTTACTTTACCGTTGCTACTGTTACAATTAATTCAAAACTACTACTGTTACTTTTATCACTGTTACCATTACTATCATACTAGTTTGCTACTAAATACTTTGCTGCAGATACTAAGTTATCCAGATGTGGTTGAATTGACAACTCAAGTGCTAATACTTGAGAATATTCTTTGGCTCCCCTTGTGTCGAATCAATAAATTTGGGTTGAATACTCTACCCTCGAAAACTATTGCAATCCCCTATACTTGTGGGTTATCACGGTCCAAGAAGAAAACTGAAGAGACTCGTTCAAAGAGGAACAAGGACCGTACCTCCAAGAGGGGAAGTATCAATTAAATTCTGCTCTTGGATACTTGGCTCTTGTAGTTGAAATGTCTAGTGGTTGTGAAACTATGTGTTTGCTATTTGTGGAACTATGTGTTTGCTATTTGTGAAACAATGTGAAACTCTGTTTGCTATGTGGAACTAAGTAGTTGAACTTCGTTTGCTTATTATGCACAAGTTTATGTGGAACTCCGTTTGACATGTCTATTTAGTTCAACTTTTATTAATGTGTATGTGATGCCCAAGTTTAATTGTTTGAGATCTGTTTTTTTAACTCTATATCATTGCTGTGATATTGTTTTTGAAAAGAGGTAAATACAGGAACCTACCGCCAAGGACCCTGGCGGTAGGGTCAGACAACCTACTGCCAACCCCACTGGCGGTAGGTTGAATCTACCGCCAGACCACTGCGATTTTTCATTACAGAAGCTTTCGAAGGCAAAAACCCAAGCCATACCCTACCGCCAGGGGTGCTGGCGGTAGGGTTAGACATCCTACCATCAGGGTCCCTGGCGGTAGGGTGCTAATCCACATCAGCATGTGGACACAGTCGCCGTCCCCCTCCGTCGCACCCTACCGCCAGGGTCCCTGACGGTAGGCTGTCTAACCCTACCGCCAGCGCCCCTAGCAGTAGCAAAAGGGTCAAATCTCGAAAAAAATCAACCGGGGTCAGATCCTGAATTGGTATGCGAAAAAGGGTCAAAACAAAAAAAATTGCCGCGGGTGGCCAACATGCAACGAACGGCGCGGAGGACATTTTCACGTGCAGAGGCTCCCCAGAGACGGATACTCCAACATTTCACGCGCAGAGGCTCCCCGGAGACGGATACTCCAACATTCTTTATAGAAGTAATAAATATTAGCTTAGTCATCTACTCATCGTTGCAATTGTACATGAAGCACTTGCAATGGGCTAGGTTTTTTTACCGGTGCTGGGAGCTACCGGTGAAGTCCCAACCAATCAAATACTTCCAGCTAACTTTGTGTGGGCCAACTATCCAATGGTATAGTGTTGTATTTGGCTAGTATCTGGTCCATCAGGTCAAATCAATGTCAGACCCAACCGTACCGAGTGCATCTTTTATGCCTAGCCATGCATGCATGTTGTCAGACCACTCCACACACAGAAAAGGCAAACATTTTATTTATTTTGGAAGATATTAATTCATTGATATCTTTTGAATAAAATTTTCATTTTGAAATATTTTTACATATTTGAATTCCTGACGACGTGATCTTTAAAATAAGATCAAACTTGAGATCATTTCAAACGAGTTCAAAATTCTTGCAACATATTTCACTCATTTGTAATAAACAAATTTCACTCATTTCTTAAAAAATATTTTAACTTGTTTATTTCACACATTTCAAAATACTTATTTCAGTCATTCCAAAACACATATTTCAATCAGTCGACAAAATTGGTTTCGCTCATTTCAAAATACGGATTTCGCTACATTCAATTCAAAGATAGTGTTCACCAAATTGAGATGTGAAACTTGTTATTTGAATACATTTCGAACAAGTTTAAAATTGATTTAACTTGTTTATTTCACTCATTTCAAAATATTTATTTCAGTCATTTCAAAACACATATTTCAATCATTTGAAATAATTGGTTTCACTCATTTCAAAAAACGGATTTCTCTCCTTTCAATTCAAAGACAGTGTTCACTCAATTGAGATGTGAAACTTGTTATTTGAATAGATTTCGTGCGAGTTTAAAATTCTTGCAACATATTTCACTCATTTCTAATAAACAAATTTCACTCATTTCTTAAAAACTGATTTAGCTTGTTTATTTCAGTCATTTCAAAATACTTATTTCAGTCATTTCAAAACTCATATTTCAATCATTTGAAAAAAATGGTTTCACTCATTTTCAAAAAAAAAACGTGAGACCAACCCCACTCATTTTCAAAAACTTATTTCACTCCTTTGAAAAAACACATTTTACTCATTTTCAAAAACTTATTTCACTCCTTTGAAAAACATAACTAGAGCTGAAATATAATTGAAAATTCACACTAGTCAAAATATATCCAAGATTGGTCTTGATTTAAAGATCTTGTCGACCTAAATACAAATATATAGAAAGTTTCCAAAACAAAAATTCGGTTTAAAAGTTATGAGCAATTCAAAATGCTAAATTGAAAATAAAAGACAAGCTTTTTTTTTTTTGGAGAGAGAGAGAGAGAGAGACAAGGACGACATGTGCATGCAGCCTGCTGTACTATTGTGAGTGAAAGCATCCTCCACTAGTACTTTTCCTGACAAAAGTGTGTGGATGTCAGTTGTATTAGCTGTGTATTCCGTCTGTATCTCCAAATGTGAATGGATTTTATTTTCATTGCATGAAATTTAAAGTCTGAAGTGTAAGATGGATCCTTTGCCGGTACATACCGGTTCCGGTAAAAGAGACTTTGCGGCACTTGCAAGACAGTTGTTTTGTTCCGGGACTAGGAGTTCTAAAACCTGGCCCATGGGATCAAATGGATGGTGGACAATGGAAAGATCTGTTTTCCTTCCAAAAATAAATAGAAGCAAATCGCTTTACATGGAACCATAAGATTCATCAGCTGGAACATCCATGGTGCACAAAAACCAAGCGAGAGATAACATGGTTCAGCTGAATCAAACATCCATGTAGCGAGACAAGCTGACCGACATAGTTGCATCATCCATGCAAACACAAGTACTTCCAATAACATATTTCTGCTCGACATATAATACCTAGAAATATGGGACATTTACATCTGTGCCCCTAACTCAAACCCACTACTTAGGTTTGCCCCTAACTTTGAAGCATACTCAAATTTGCCCCGCTGCCGTTAAGTCACTACTCAGAAATGCCCTTCCGTACAGTATTGTAGCACTTTCCATCCAATACTGTAGCATTTTCCGTCTGCTACAGTACATATGGGCCTTTGACGGTCAAAGGCCTTTGAGTGGACGGAAGGGCATTTCTGAGTAGTGGCTTAACGGCAGAGGGGTAAATTTGAGCATGCTTTGAAATTAGAGGCAAATCTGAGTAGGTGGTTCGAGTTAGGGGCAGAAATGCAAATGGCCCTAGAAATATATGCGTAAAGTCACCTCCCTTCTCAAATCCAGCTCATTACTACTAATCAACCCACAAATTTTTAGTGCTGCTACCACAACATTATCTCATATATAAGTCTTGCTAGGAGGATGAAAGGGCTTTATCTCTCCATCGGCATGAGGTAAAAATCTAGCCATCATTGGATAAACCAACGATAGTGAGATCTGCCTTCACAATGCAGCTCGACCCTACAACATAGCCTTTCTTGAGTTTCTTGAGTCCAAGAAAGTTAGGCCAACCCCATCCGCCATCACATACGAAGAGACCTGTCATCACCACAAAAGTAAGATCAACTGTAATCATCATGAGGTTACAAAAACTAGCTGCTTGAATCACACATATCAGTAGCACTGATACTTGCTAAGGAGAGTTGAACCTGAAGTTTTAGTCAAGTGTTTCCCATTCTTTTGGTTCAGGATGGACAGAGTCATTACAGCCACCTTCCTAGACTCGAGATGGAGCTCATCCAAGGCATCCAGGAATAAGTACAAGCTGAGGCAATCAGTGCTGTACAAGTCACCACGCGGGTACATGCTGATGCACATGTTGACAAAAATATAATTAGGTACCCAGGAAAATTTTATTTACAGAATGTGGTTAGTTATTGAAATCAGAAAGTTGTGGCTGAGCTTGGGTGTAGCCAGCCATCAACTTTGGACACAACTTCATGGCATTACACTTGTACAAAAAATTTAAGCAAACCATGACTATGGTACAAGATAATACAATGTTCCGCAAAAAGAATCTGAGAAAATAATTGATGATATGTGACACATACTAGGACCATACCAAATATATATGTCAGAATGAAATTTCTGTGAAAATATATCCTAAACAACATAACATATGGCCATGACATTTTATGCCAACATAGATTTTAGTACTACATTGTTTCAAATTTGTTCCTGAATTTTGGCAAACCATGATTACAAAACCCCTATGCTATTGAAATTGGAATGTGCTACCACATATCTGTAAATATCTGTATTGCATGCTTAGAGATCAAGCTAAAATATCCAGTTGGAATATATGGTGGACTTGTAAGCTAAAGGATACATTTAAACTAAAATCTTGTATAACACATGTATATCATTTATATAAATTATTTCTGATGTAACTGTCTAATTGGTAATAGGTGCATACCATTTATGCCCGCCAACTTCAAATGTAGGAGAACGGACACAGTGATCCAAGTCCAATTCAAGGAAATTGTTCATGTTACAAGTGTATGTCCCTTTGACGAACCCCTTCTTCTGGACAAAGAGGTTCTGAACTGTGGTAGCCTTCTTCTGAACCACAACAACCTTCTTTTCAGGAGAGCAGGCATCAATTTTTAATATCTCCACAGCAAAGACACAACTATCATCAACTAGAAAAGCAGATGATTTCAGTAGCTTCTTAAGAGGAATCAAGCAATGCTCCTTCGAGTAGAAATTCTTGAAATCAAAGTTGGAGCTAGCTGCGTTTACGTAAAGGTTAGAAGATTAGAGAACAAATAACTTGTACGTAAGGTGCAAATGTACCAAATAATATATAGCCAACCCCCATTAAAAACAGGTATATATTATCTATATAACCAACCATCACCCCAGTTCAGAAAGCCAAAGAAGATATCAAGATAGTGAACTACACCCAAATGATGTTAATCAAATTTAAAGAGAACATGTGTATGTAGTCCAAATCAGACAAACTTAACGACAAAGAAAAATACAAAACGACTTCTTCATGGCAAAAGTAATATTTGATCGTAATGATGGAACCATGGTATTTATATCTCAAACTTATGACACACAGACTACGGACTCCTAGCTGTAATAGGATGGATGTGCTTGAAAAAATAAATCCATAAGACTACCTTTGCATCCATAGTACATTCCTTTTGAATGGTTGTATATTGACAATTCAAACGTCGCATGCACTGTGTGAACTGGCATCAAGCTTAGTTTGGATGGCACAAGACGAAGAGCAACATATGGAGTTACAGAACGAGCTTCTTTATGCATTAGACTCACTTGCAGGTCCCTGAAAATGAAATCATGGGAAGAAACCAAAGTCAGTCTAGAATTCATAACTGAAGTAGGAAAGAAATCTAATTTCCTCACTTCATGCACCGTATCAAGCGTTAGCATCTGACTGTTTGTTTATGAGACATATAATGTGTATTAGAAACAAACCATATGGTATTTACATCTAATACATAAACTCTGCAGAGTTTTTTTGGCAATTATGATACATACCAGTTATAACCAGAGCAGTGAAAAGGGCCAGATGTTGCTCTCTTAGCTCCAGTCTTAAGCAGTGATGAGAAGTCATCAATCCTCCATTCGAAATCTGGAACGTGGGTCTTTCCGAAGTCCCGAATCCTCCATTCTGGATCCGGAACAACATGGGCCTTTCCTAGGAGTGCACGAGCTGATGTTTGCACAAGTGCGATAACTCAAAATTACAAAACAAAGAAAGAGAGAACATGCAATGGAAAAATTCATGTGCATGTCGCAGTTCCAATAAACAGGCTACAATATCAACCACCGCAAGAATGGCCAACAACATATAAGTTCTTTATGTTCTGATTATATGAATCAAACTCTTGAATGCAATTATTTGGGATATGTTTTTCATGTAACCAAGAAAGGGTGGAACAAGGCAGAAGTTACTTGTAGTTTCTTATATATCATTATTCTGATATATCAACAAGACATCAAGACCAACTAGTTAGCAATCTTGCTAATTTATCAACATGATGGTGAGGGCAAGTACTTGTTCAATTCAGAGCTAGGATTTCATGTTCTTACCTTGACTTTTGCCAAGGAATTAATTATGTAAATTGCATCTAAGTTTTAGTCTATAAAACATACAGTCCAAACATCACGATTGACCAGACAAACATACATGAACTCTTGCAGTTGCCCATAGATCTGCCCCTTCCTCTTCTCTCCTCCTCTGCAAGTAAGATTAAATCATACCACATCTCAGAGAAAGGTAGCAGATCATGCAAATACTACTGCACTAATTACCATGGCAGACAAATAATATTATCACGCCATAATGCAGGGTTAAGAGCATACAGAATCTTCAAAGGTAGAGCCAATCTTGGTCAAAATAACTACCATGGCAGAAAAATAATAAAGGAGAGACCAAGAAGTAGAAATCCCTATACACGAGCAGGTCGATTAAAAATCTACATGCTTTAGCCCTCGATTTGATTACTAAAGAAAGCCAAGAACTTGCACCGCAAAACCATGGATCCCTGTTTCGTTAAAAGAAAAGAAAAAACTGCAAGTCTGAAAAACCCTCAAGTCCAGAAGAAAAAGTGAAGAAGAGTAGGATGTGATAATCCGCGGTAAAAAGACGGGATATGTGACTTCCATGAAGAAGCCAAGGAAGAGAGGGACCTGGATTTGGGGGCAGACTGAGAAGAACTCACAATGGCTTCCTCCGCATTCGTCGGGGTCCCGGAGCCGGAGGTGAGAGGGGAGTGGGGTTTTAATCCAAGGAGAAGGGGATGGTCGCCTCTCCATGCTCCACAGTCCACAAGTCACAAAGAGGAACAACACTTGCCCCTCACTTTTCTCTCCTCTCTCTCCGCCCGTCGCTCCGTTTTCCTCCCCACCTCTGTTCTCGCTTGTTAAAGGACTCGGATGCCATTCAGCAAGGTTGCCATTCTTGTGCAAGGCTTGCTAAAGGAGACTGACGCGTTCACTGTTTTTACTTCTCTCCTTTTTCCTCTGCTCTGTGCTTTACTTCACTCGGCATAGGAGCTGTTGGTGGGTGGTAGCTGCTCTTTTCTTTAAAATAAAGGAAAACTGATTGTGTGAATAGGAACTCAAATTCACATTCAACTTGAACCGGGATGCTGAGAGCAACTCCAACCGGCTGACCAAAACGGACTAAGTTTGTGTCGGACCAGCGGACACCCATATCCGCTTTGGCGTTTGGGTCGGCGCCCAACGTTGGCCCGACCATTTTCGAGGTCGCGTGAAAAAAATAAATAATGCAAATATTTTGAAATTAAAAAACGTTAATTAAACATAAATGCAGGCCACAAAGACTGGCGAGAGTCCGCGAGTCTACTTTACATTAAATAAAAATATTTAATAAAACTAAAAAGTAGAAGGACGCGTGCTATCCTAGGCGTCCTCCTCGTCGTCGTTGGGGCTGGTGAGGTCGATGAGCATTGGCGCCAACCAGCCCAGGGGAACGCCGTCAGCCAGGCTGTGGCGATGTTCTCCGACGCCGGCGCGATCGCCACCGGCTGGGCAGCATGCGCACAACGCTCCTCTTCCTCTGCCTCGCGACTCTCCTCGTCGCGCTCCCACTGCTCGAGCCGCTCCTTCGCCAGCCAGTGCCACCGCTAGTGCTCGAGGTAGATATGCTCGTGCGCCGGCGTCGCCCCGTACCAGACGAGTGGCATGCTGACCCACTCGCGCACCACCCCGTTCTGTGTGTATTGATGATGAAATAGACCTAGGGTAGGGTCATAGGCCTGGCCTATACGTCCTACCCAAGGTCACTACCCTAGAAGCAAAGAAGCTCAAGAGACAACAAGGAGTGCCCAATGAAGGTGTCGAGTGCAATCCACTCGACGAATCAGTCACTCGGGTACCCCTCCTTCCCGATGTGACACGACCAGTCAACCACTCGACCATACAAGAAACCACTCGACCAACTGAAGACCGGGAGTCACTCAGAACTGCAACGATCAGGCGTTCATTCCGTAGTCTTTAAGATCATTAAAAGCACTTTATGGCTGGCATTATCAGTAACGCCCCATCTTTATGTACATTCAACTCTTGGTAACGCACTCTATATAAGCCACCCCCTCCTCTGGGATAAGGGTTCGCACCCCCTGTAACACACACTCTCATAATCCAGTCGACCGCCTCAGGGCACCGAGACGTAGGACTTTTACCTCCTCTGAGAGGGGCCTGAACTCGTAAACACTTGCGTACAATCTCACCGTAGCTAGGACCTTGCCTCCTCATTTGTACCCCCTATACTTACTTTCAAACTTAGAACCACGACAGTTGGTGCCCACCTTGGGGCAAAGCGTCTTAGTGACTTCCGGTGAGGTTGCATTTTCTTCGATCTTCATCAGCATGGTTTCCGGCGGCGGTCTGGTCGTGGGCCGCGAGTTCCGACTCGGCGCGCTCACTTTCGTCGCTGACAACTCCGCCTGGCTCCAGGAGGCCCCCCTCGATGTCGAGGCTCTTCTGGCTCGTGGCTCGTCGCACTTCCGCACGAGTTCCTGCGGCGTCCTCCTTCAACGGCCGTCTTCCCCGTACCAGTCGGTCATCGCGTCGTCATCTCACTCTGCTAGACGCCACCGCAAGTGGTCTGGGCCTTCGCGGCTTCAGCGATGGGTGAGACACATGGTGGCTCGTCAGGCGTTCACCCCTCAAGTCGCGGCGATCGAGCCCGACGTATTTCCCTACGGATCGGTCGACCTATCGACTAATTTTGCAGATACCTTTTCCAAGAGCGGGAGTTGTGACCCCGCGGCGGAGGTCCTCATGGTCGACTCCCATTGCGGTCCACCTGGCTTTCATCGCAGTGCTGACGGCGGTAGAAGCGATGGCCCGTCACTCGACCATGAAGAATATCAGCCCCAATCTCTTAGCTCGCAACGGAGGGAGGAGCTGCATCGCCGCAATGTGGACGCTCTCCAGACCCCCATAATAGGGGAAACCGCCGAGTCCCGAGCCTTGGAGGCAGTACGCCTAGCCACTCTGGCTGAGCGCACTCATCTGGAGAATCTCCAACATTCTCTCGACGAGCGTGCTCGTCGACTGATCCTCGAGTCCAGTCGATGTCCACGGCAATTGTTTCCACCGGAAACTCAGGTATTCCGCACACCGATTCAGAATCTTGCAGCAGCTGCGCGTATTGCTGAGTCCATTTAGCCGCCCCGTTCAGAGGCTGGAAGAGGTTTGGAACAGATTAGAATGCTGGTTCGAGCAGTAGGAGACCAGAACTCCGCTGTGTCCCAGTCGCAGAACAGAATCCACAACAGATTAGTAAGAGCAGACACCGTTCTGTCGACACACAGTCCTAGGTCCCCTTTGCGGCATGGAGGTCGTGATCACCGCCATGATCGGTACCTGGGAAGAGCTCATGGAGAATATGATCGTGAATATGCCCGCGAAAACTACCGTCGAGCGCCTTCGCCACTTTCGAGGGATGGGTCATACGCGCCCTGGCGCAATGACGACAGGCGTCCGTATGGGAATGACCGCAGAGTTCCAGTCGACCCCAGAGAGCCTGGCTTCGACGCAAGGTCCGTCCTTGTGCAGGGTTTAGTCGACTAGAACAGAGCATACAGAGAAGGGCTGGATCGAGACAGACCCAGTGGAAGCAGGGCCCATGTTTCCGGCCCAGAGTGTTTTGGAAGAGCCATCAGAGCCGCTGAGATTCCTCATAACTTCAGACTGGCGACTGGCGTCAGTAAGTTCATAGGAGAGTCGAAGCCCGATACTTGGATTGGAGACTACCGAGTGGCTGCGCACATTGGTGGCGGTAGCGATGAGGTACCCATGAAGCAACTTCCTCTGATGCTTGAAGGTTCTGCTAGAGCTTGGCTGAATCAGTTGGCCCCTGGGAGCATTTTGAGTTGGGATGAGTTAGCCCGAGTGTTCACCAGAATGTTTGAGGGCACATGCAAGAGACCTACTGGTCTACCCGAGTTGCAGCATTGCGTGCAGAAACCGAACGAAACCTTGAGAGACTATATCCAGAGATGTATCACTCTGCACCACACAGTGGAGAATGTGTCAGATCACCAAGCAGTCCGTGCCTTCAAGGAAGGCGTTCGCTACAGAGAGCTCAATCTGAAGTTCGGTCGGACTTGAGATATGTCTTTGACTCAAATGATGGAGATTGCCACCAAGTACGCTAACGGTGAAGAGGAGGACCGACTCCGGAGCGGTCAACACAAAACAGTCGCCCAGGACACCGGAGGAGGAAATTCCGGTCGGAAGAAGAAGCGAAAGGCTGAGGAAGCAGGTCCTGCCGAGGAAGTAGTGTTGAATCAAGGAAAATTCAAAGGGAAGCCCAAAGGGCCTTGGATCCCTAAGAAGGTGAAGGACCAGGAAGGAAATGATGTGATGGATTTGCCGTGTCATATTAACACCAAGAAGGATGAGGAGGGGAACCTGATCACTCTCGACATGGTTTTCAGCGATGAGAAGAATTTCCGCAAGGAAAAGTTGACGTTTGAGGTTGTGGATTTTCAGAGTGCATATCATGCCATTTTGGGCAGGCCTTCTTATGCTAGCTTTATGGCTTGACCATGCTATGTATATCTCAAGATGAAGATGCCTGGCCCCAGAGGCGTAATAACGGTTTCCGGTAATCGTCAGAGAGCAGAAGATTGTCTTCAAGATGGGGCAAAGATAGCAGATGAGCTGTTGGCAGCAGTAGAGTTTCAAGAGTACCAGAAGACTGCAGATCAGAGTGATTTGCTGTGTGCTAAGAGGCCTACCTCAGAGTCTGCATTTCAGTCGGCCGGCGAGACCAAGCCAGTCCACATTCACCCGACCGACCCCAATGCTGCTCCAACCCATATCTCGTCGACACTCGACAGCAAATAGGAAGAAGCGCTCATCCAGTTCTTCCGTGAGAACTGGGACATCTTTGCATGGAAGCCATCTGACATGCCAGGTGTACCCAGGGAGCTGGCTGAGCACCGTTTATGAGTCGACCCAAAAGTAAAACCCGTTAAGGAGCATCTTCGTCGGTCCGCCACGAAGAAGAGAAAAATCATTGGCGAGGAGGTGGCTCAGCTCCTGGCGGCTGAGTTCATCCACGATATATACCACTCCGAGTGGCTCGCCAATGTTGTTATATTTCCAAAGAAAGACAAATCACTTCGAATGTGTATTGACTTCAAGCACATCAATCGGGCCTGCCCAAAAGATCATTTTCCTCTGCCCCACATCGACCAGATAGTCGACTCAACTGCGGGATGTGAGCGACTGTCCTTCCTGGACGCTTATTCCGGGTACCATCAGATCCGACTGTATGGACCCGATGAGATAAAGACGGATTTCATCACCCCGTTCAGGTGTTTTTGCTAGGTTACTATGCCCTTTGGCCTCAAGAATGCTGGTGCCACATTCATGCGCATGATTCAGAAGTGCCTGCTCACTCAAATCAGTCGGAATGTGGAAGCATACATGGATGCCATAGTGGTTAAGTCACGCAAGGGTTCCAACCTGCTGACTGACCTTGCTGAAACCTTTGCCAACCTAAGAAGGTATGATATCAAGCTCAATCCATCAAAATGCACTTTTGGAGTCCCAGGCGGAAAGTTACTCGATTTTCTCGTTTTTGAACAAGGGATCAACGCAAATCTAGAGAAGATTGGCACAATCCTCTGAATGAAACTCCCAGTGCGTGTGCATGATGTTCAGAAGCTTACTGGTTGTTTGGCTGCATTGAGCCGATTCATCTCATGCCTCGGTGAAAAGGCACTGCCTCTTTACCAACTGATGAAGAAATCTGACAAGTTCGAGGGGAATGACGAAGCTGAAGCAGCATTTGAGGAGCTCAAAGCTCTGCTTTCCACCCAATCGGTGCTTGCTGCTCCGGTTAGCAAGGAGCCTCTACTGCTTTACATCGCAGCCACAGGACAAGTTGTTAGCACAGTGCTCATAGTCGAGCGGGACGAAGAAGGCAAGGCCTTCAAAGTTCAGCGCCCCGTGTATTACATTTTAGAAGTCTTAACCCCATCCAAGCAGAGATATCCTCACTATCAGAAGCTTGTTTATGGGATTTACCTGACCATAAAGAAGGTTGCACACTATTTCTCTGATCACTCAATTTCAGTCGTCAGTAATGCTCCATTGTCAGAGCTTCTGAATAACAGAGATGCAACTGGTCGAGTGGCAAATGGGCGATTGAACTTCTTCCTTTAGATATCAAATTTGAGGCAAAGAAGTCCATAAAGTATCAAGCAATTGCAGATTTCCTCGCAGAGTGGACATAACAACAACAACCGACTCAAATTCAGTCGGAACACTGGACCATGTTCTTTGATGGATCCAAGATGTTAAATGCTCTGGTGCATGAGTGGTCTTAGTGTCCCCACGAGGAGACAAGCTCAGCTATGTCCTCCAAATTCACTTTGATTCTTTGAACAATGAAGCTGAGTATGAGGCACTATTGTATGGGTTGCGTATGGCCATTTCACTAGGCGTCCAACGCTTGATGGTCTACGGTGACTCAGACTTAGTGGTTAACTAAGTAATGAAGGAATGAGACGTCAGGAGTCCCGCAATGACAGGTTATTGCAATGCAGTGAGAAAGCTAGAGAAGAAGTTTGAGGGGTTAGAGCTCCACCACATACCACGAATCAAGAATCAAGCTGCTGATGATCTGGCGAAGATAGGTTCCACTCGGAAGCCTATCCCCATCAATGTGTTCTTGGAGCATCTCCATACCCCGTCAGTACAAGAAGATCCCTTCAAGGAAGAGCCCCCACAACCGATAAGTTCAACCAACCCAACTGAGATCGAGGTTCCATCCGTGGTCGACCTGATCATGGAAGTCTTGGTGGTCATGCCCGATTGGACAGTACCGTATATCGCATACATTCTCAGAAAAGGAGCTCCCATGAGGCTTGCCAAATAGTCCGTCGATCAAAAGCTTTCATCGTGATGAAAGGGTAGCTTTACAGAGAAAGTGTCACAGGAGTGGCTCAACACTGCATCACCCCGGAAGAAGGCCAAATGATCCTAAACGATATTCACTCAGGGACCTGTGGTCACCATGCGTCCTCTCGGACCATAGTGGCCAAAGCATACCGAGCGGGATTCTATTAGCCTCGAGCAAATGAGATGGCGAAAGATATAGTTGACAAGTGCGCAGGTTGCCAGTTCTACTCCAACATGTCCCACAAGCCTGCATCCGCCCTGAAGACTATTCCACTCGTCTGGCCATTTGCAGTCTGGGGATTGGATATGGTTGGGCCTTTCAAGACTGGTGCGAGTGGTTTCACCCATTTACTCGTAGTAGTCGACAAGTTCACCAAGTGGATCGAAGCCAAGCCCATCAAAAACCTTGGAGCAGGCACTACCGTCAGCTTCATCAAGGAGTTGATATTCAGATATGGAGTTCCTCATAGCATTATCACAGATAACGGCTCCAACTTTGATTTTGATGAGTTCAAAGCATTCCGTGCATCCCAAGGCACTCGGGTCTACTATGCATACATCGCACACCCGCAGTCGAATGGACAGGCAGAAAGGGCGAATGGTTTGATCGTTCAAGGGTTAAATCCTCGACTGATGCGCGACCTTAAGCATGCTGCTGGAGCTTGGGTGACCGATTGCCATCAGCCCTATGGGGTCTGAGAACAACGCCCAACCGGTCGACTGATCGAACCCCTTTCTTCCTGGTGTACAGCGCCGAGGCTGTGCTTCCAGGTGACTTGCTGCACAATGCTCCCCGAGTGGAGGTGTTCTCAGAAGCTGAAGGAGAGCAAGCACGCGAAGACGCAGTTGATCTCCTAGAGGAAGAGTGCGAGATGGCTTTGGTTCGGTCGACCATCTATCAGCAAGATCTGCGTAGATTCCACGCTTGCAACGTCAGAGGTCGAGCATTTCAGGAAGGAGACCTTGTGCTCCGAGTGATTCAGAAACGACCTCACAAGCTCGCTCCGGCCTGGAAAGGTCCCTTCATCATCACCAAGGTGCTTGACAATGGAGCATACCACATTTACAACATAGCCAAGAAAATGGATGAGCCACGCGCATGGAACACAGAGTTGCTTCGTCCTTTCTATACCTAAAATCACTCACCCGACGAGTTGTAATAAAAGTACTTCAGATTGTTTTCCAAAGACAAGATTTTTACAGTATCTTAATATTGGTTCCTCATAATCACTTGTGTCCAAACCCCCAAGTGGGTGGCTTAGCCGCAAACCTGATTCGCCTAAGTTAAAAACATTCTGAGTGGAGAGCAGTCCTCCCACTCGGGGGCTTAGCTGCGAACCTGATTCGCCTAAGTTAAAAACATCCTCAGTGGAGAGCAATCCTCCCACTCGGGGGCTTAGCTGCGACCCCAAAATCGCCTAAGTTAAAAACAAATCCTCCCACTGGGGGGCTTAGTTGCGACCCCGTAATTGGCTAAGTTAAAAACATTCCGAGTGGAGAGCAATCCTCCCACTCGGGGGCTTAGCTGCGACCCCGAAATCGCCTTAGTTAAAAACAAATCCTCCCACCGGGGGGCTTAGGTGCGATCCCGTACTCGCCTAAGTTAAAAACATTCCGAGTGGAGAGCAATCCTCCCACTCAGAGGCTTAGCTGCGACCCCGAAATCGCCTAAGTTAAAAACATTACGAGTGGAGAGCAATCCTCCCACTCGGGGCTTAGCTGCGACCCCGTACTCGCCTAAGTTAAAAACATTCCGAGTGGAGAGCAATCCTCCCACTCGGAGGCTTAGCTGCGACCCCGTAATCGCCTAAGTTAAAAACATTCCGAGTGGAGAGCAATCCTCCCACTCGGGGGCTTAGCTGCGACCCCGAAATTGCCTAAGTTAAAAACAAATCCTCACTTGGGCTTAGCTGCGATCCTGTACTCGCCTAAGTTAAAAACAGTCCGAGTGGAGAGAAATCCTCCCACTCAGAGGCTTAGCTGCGACCCCGAAATAGCCTAAGTTAAAAACATTCCAAGTGGAGAGCAATCCTCCCACTCGGGGGCTTAGCTGCGCCCCCGTACTCGCCTAAGTTAAAAACATTCCGAGTAGAGAGCAATCCTCCCACTCAGAGGCTTAGCTGCGACCCCGAGATCGCCTAAGTTAAAAACATAGCGAGTGGAGAGCAATCCTCCCACTCGGGGGCTTAGCTACGACCCCGTACTCGCCTAAGTTAAAAACATTCCTAGTGGAGAGCAATCCTCCCACTCGAAGGCTTAGCTGCAACCCCGAAATCGCCTAAGTTAAAAAACATACCGAGTGGAGAGCAATCCTCTCACTCGGGGGCTTAGCTGCGACCCCGAAATCGCCTAAGTTAAAAACATTCTGAGTGGAGAGCAATCCTCCCACTCAGAGGCTTAGATGCGACCCTGAAATCTCCTACGTTAAAAACATTTCGAGTGGAGAGCAATCCTACCACTCGGGGGCTTAGCTGCGACCCCAAAATCGCCTAAGTTAAAAACATTCTGAGTGGAGAGCAATCCTCCCACTCGGGGGCTTAGCTACGACCCCGTACTCGCCTAGGTCACAAATATCCTCTGAGCTATGCCACAAATACAACGTGCGCTCCATCCCTATCTGCGAACCTTCTGCCTAGGTCGCAAATCCTGGCTACGCCACAATCACATGGCTCCATCCATATCTGCAAAGGACGACGAGGTGTCTGATTGAAACACCGCGTCTGAAGCCTGCCGCCACAAATACAACATGCAACTCCAATTCCCTATCCGCAAGGACTGACGAGGTGTCGATTGAACATCGTGCCTGAGTTGCCGCCACAAATACCAACATGGCCTCCATCCCTTATCCCGCCAGGACGGATGAGGTGTCGGACTGTAACCCCATGTCTGAGCTGCCGTCAACAAGTACATGTACCCATCCAGATCCGCAAGGATGACGCAGGTGTCGATTGAACACTGATGTCTGAGCTGCCGTCACAAGTACAATGTACCATCCCGAACCGCAAGGACGACGAGGGTGTTGATTGAACACCACGTCTGGAGCTGTGTCACAAGTACAATGTAGACTTCACTCGAAAAAAGGTGAAAAGATCAGATCACTCGGGATCGAAAGACAGTCAGAAACAGTTCAAAACCAGAACAAAAGCCATGATATTCAAAGAAATTTGAGTTCAGATAAGTCCCGCAAAAGTTTGGGACCGCAGCAGGCAGAAGTACTCAGGCATCAAGCCTCAAAGAGTTTAACGGTTACACAATCACTCAGCATTCGAAGGCAAATAAAGGTGGGGCATAATGTTTTGATCACTCGTCAGGAGAAGGACTTGCTGGATCGCAGAAATTATCAAGGTCAATGCTGTCTGCGATGCGAGTTGCAGCGTCAAGGAAAGTGTCCATGAAGGACTAGAAACTATGCTTTTTGGTGTTCGCAACCTTGAGTTCCGCCATCTTGTCTTCTCTGACATCCTTGCAGTGCACCCGGACCAATGACAAGGCGACGTCAATGCCGCATCGAGCAGATGATTTCTTCCATTCTTGCACTCGGTCAGGTATTTGATTCAGTCGAGCCATCAGAGACTCGAGATCCCGTGAGAGTTCCGCCTGAGGCTAGAGTTCAACATCAACCCGAGTCATCACCACCTTCAGTCGGGCAAGATAAGCAACAGGGCTGTCCATGCGTGATTCTAACCGCAGCACATTCATTGCAACATCATCTTTGACAGGACAATTTATGGGGTCGAGACCCGTCTCGACCCGCCTGATCTCTGCTTCAAAGTCTTGACAAAGTTCTACACAGTCGGAAAAAACAGTGAGTCGACAGTTTGACAAGACATGTCAGTTGACGGCACCAAATCAGTCAAACAAGAATACCTTCAAGCTTGAAGACCAGCTTCGCAGCAAGCTATCCAGATAAGACTCTAGCTCGCCCTTCTTGGCCTTGTGGCTTCCAACTTCGTCGGTCAAGCTATCCTTGTCTTTCTTCAGTTGCTCGACCTCCCGATTGGCCTCAGAGAAGGCGGTCTTTGGCTTAGAGTTATCCTCTTCTAACTGCTGACTGAAGCCATCTTCTTGTCCGCAAGCGCTATTTTCTCTCGCGCCTCCTTCTGGGCCGCAGCAAGATCCTGATCCTTCTTCTCCAGAGCCTGCTTCATTTTCTCTAAGGAAATAACATTCTTCAAACGAGCTTGAAGTTGACGGTTTTCACTACGCACATCTGTTCGAGTGAAATCACCTGGTTCAAAGAGACTAAAGAAAAAACATGGGGAAGAGCGAGTCACAAGGTGGACATTCGACGATTGGTTACCTCCCATGATAGCTACTTCTTCTTGAGCAGTCTTGAGGTTCTTCTTGGCCAGTTCCAGGTCAAGATTGAGGCTGATTTGCTTCTTGTTCAGTTCAGAAAGTTGAGCCACAAGATCACAAGACCTCTGCAGTCAGCAAATAAGACATGTCAGTCGACAGAAACAAAAGTCAGTCACAGTGAAAGTTGCTCTAAGACTACCACTGAATCAAACATTCAACAGTAGTCTCGGGGACTACACCTAGTGGGTGCACTTAGCGTGCCCCCCACTGGTTTAGTTTTACACTCGGCATGGTCTGCCTAGCATGAGTAAAAAAAGAAGGGAGATTCTCAGACCCCAGCTGACTACCAACAGTCGACTGCGGTCTCGGGGACTACACCCAGTGGGTGCACTCTGCGTGCCCCCATTGGATCGAAAAAACACTCGACTCAACCTAGTCGACTCAAGTGGAAGAGCTATACAGCTCTATGACAGAAACACCTCAGTGGGTGATTGGATGTGAAACACAGACCCATGATAGATGCACATAATAGGTTCCAAAACGCTCATCCAAGAGCACCATATGGGCAACGCGACAACAGTAGCAACTATCATTTTTCAAGAGACCAGTCGGGAATCAACTAACCTTGATGTTGGTTTGCAGAGCGGTGCTGGCATCATAAGCTACCTGACTGGCCTCATGCACCACCTTCATCTGCTCCATCACGAGATTTACCTGGAGAAGGGCCTCCCTGACAGCACTCGGTGAGTCGTCTGGAGTCTGGTATGCAGTGAAGAGGGATGAGGGCAATGCAGTCGGAGCAGCCACAGGGTCAGATGCATGGAGTTGTACTAGAGCGGCAGAGGTCTGAGTAGTCGACCCTGATGGACGGTCAGTTGACAGCGGATTGGCAAAGGTAACGCTAGTCCGAGCCAGATCTCTGGATCGATGGACCACTGTCTCAAGCACTGATGTCGACTGAAGGACCTTTCCCTTGGGCGCTTTCCCGCTCGACGCCCTGCCTCTCTCCCCCTCTCTCTCAGAGGCACTTCTTCTTCATCATCCGGAAGCTCAATGACGTCCCGTGGAGCTGCAACAAAAAGTAACCTCAGAAATTAAATCGGCCAACAATTCAATCAACATAATAAATTCAAATCGAGTGGAACTTACTAGCTTTGGAGGTGGCCACGTCATCGGTTTCCTCGTCACCTGGGGCCTTATCAACGTCCATGTCAGTCGCGGCGGAGGCTGGGCTGGAAAAGTTTACAATCCATTGGGTCAGAACAGAATTATCAGTCAGTGGAAGAATACACAGAAAGAAAGAACACTCACCCAGAGGCAAGAGGAACATCCATCTTGATCTTGGGCAAAGTCTTCCAGACTTTGAGGGGACGACCTTGGGCTGCTTGGCGACCTTCTCCGTCGGCTCTGGAGTCGAAGTCCGAGTGCGCTTCTGTGCTTGAGTGCTTGGAGCCACGGTCTTGCCACGCCCGCCCACTGGATCATGGAGTAGCTTGGATCGATGTTCTGTATGAGGTGGTGAATCGACTATCTCATCATCGTCCGACTCATCTCTTTCCTCCTCGTCTTCGTCTTCTGGAGATTGCTAATCACCGCTTTCCTCCACGCTGTCCTCTCCCTCCTAGTCTTGCTCCAGAGCTTGTTCACCATTGGGCATCGAGTACATCTCAGTGTAAACCTACAAGACAACAAGTCAAGTAAATATCAGTCAGATTCGAAGACAGTAGCAAAACGTATCAAAATACAGTCGGTGGCAGAGACCAAACCTTATCTGGCTGGTTGCTGTCGCTGAATGGGTCGACTCTCCTAGCGCCCTGGGGGTTGTCCTTTTTCCTGTGATACCCTTCAGCCACAGGGCCACTGTCTTGGCCGATACTTCTTCTGGATGAACCCGAGCGGTGTCGTTGGCTCCAGAGTACATCCACATCGAGTGATCACGAGCCTGGAGCGGCTGGATGCGTCGACTAAGAAACACCTCCAACAAATCCATGCCGGTGACACCCTGATTGACCACTCTCTCGACCAACATGTTTGTTTCCACCCTCTCTGTAGTGGTCACTTTCAGCGAAGAAGGGGTCTGGACATGATCTAAAGAAAAAGGGGGAAGTCCAGTCGACTGGCCTGGAGTCGCAATGTCCTAGCAGTAGAACCAGGTCGACTGCCAGCGCCTGACCGACTCAGGAAGTGTCATGGAAGGGAAGAACTCCTTTTCCTCTTCTGGATACCCAACCCCCCACACATTTGGGTAACGTGTGTTCTCTCATCGCTCGTATTCGCTTTCTTCACCGACTGGGAGCGGATTGTGAAGATGTGCTTGAAAAGACCCTAGTGTGGTCGTCAACCTAGGAGATTTTCGCACATGGACACAAACGCAGCAAGGTGTGTGATGGTGTTGGGAGAGAAGTGATGGAGTTGGGCTCCGAAAAGTTCAAGAAACCCCGAAAAAAAGGGTGCGGGGGAAGGGAGAAACCGCAGTCGACATGGGCGGCGAGCAGAACACACTCACCCGGTCACGGCTGTGGTTCCGTCTCCCCCTCCGGCAACCGCGCAGCCCCGTCGGTGTTCAGTCCGAACTCAGCCAGCTCCTCCAAATCTTCCGGACGAAGCGAGGATCAGATCCAATCGCCCTGGATCCAACTCGGCGGCAGCGCCGACCGCGACGACGACCCCCGATTCGTCTTCTTGCCTTTCGCCGCCCCCGTCGCCTTCTTCGCGCGTTCCAATGCCGCCGTCTTGTCCTTCACCATTGTAGCGGAGCGGCAGTGTCGAGAGCGGAGGAGCCAGATGCGGTGGAGAAGCAGAGGAGAAAGAAGGAGAATGCACGCGCACAGTGCAGGCGCCTCAGCCCCATCGCCTTTAAGGACCCACTTCCGAGTGGCTAACGCGCGGGCCCGGGCGATCCTGTGAAATCCCACAACAGTCGCACACTGGGTACGTGGTGAAAAAGGTGGCACGGAGATCAAGGCGCTCTTGTCTATCCATCCCGCTTACCACGGCACGCTCCGCCTCGGGCGCTTCCCCAAAATTTTGAATCCCGTGAAATCCGGGATACGCCGTAACCAATCGCGCCAAAGGTTTCGCGTAAAAAATAACACTCGGTGAGTGACAGTATTAATCCACTCGGCAACTTCTGAATCGATCAAGGCGACTTGAACGAAGCTGAAGTTGCAACATGAGCTGCTAGTTCAACATAGATACTTGTGAAGCTCAATAGTCAAAGCAAGACTAACTTCAACTTCTTTTCACTCGGACCTTAATCCATTCGAGGGCTAATGATGATGATATAGACCTATGGTAGGGTCATAGGCCTGACCTATACGTGAAGGAAATATGCCCTAGAGGCAATAATAAAGTTATTATTTATTTCCTTATTTCATGATAAATATTTATTATTCATGCTAGAATTGTATTAACCGGAAACTTAGTACATGTGTGAATACATAGACAAACAAAGTGTCACTAGTATGCCCCTACTTGACTAGCTCATTGAATCAAAGATGGTTAAGTTTCCTAGCCATAGACATGAGTTGTCCTTTGATTAACGGGATCACATCATTAGAGAATGATGTGATTGACTTAACCCATTCCGTTAGCTTAGCACTTGATCGTTTAGTATGTTGCTATTGCTTTCTTCATGACTTATACATGTTCCTATGACTATGAGATTATGCAACTCCCTTTTACTGGAGGAACACTTTGTGTGCTACCAAACGCCACAACGTAACTGGGTGATTATAAAGGTAATCTATAGGTGTCTCCGAAGGTACTTGTTGAGTTGGCGTATTTCGAGATTAGGATTTGTCACTCCAATTGTCGGAGAGGTATCTCTGGGCCCTCTCGGTAATGCACATCACTATAAGCCTTGCAAGCAATGTGACTAATGAGTTAGTTGCAGGATGATGTATTACGTAACGAGTAAAGAGACTTGCCGGTAACGAGATTGAGCTAGGTATTGAGATACCGACGATAGAATCTCGGGCAAGTAACATACCAATGACAAAGGGAACAACGTATGTTGTTATGCGGTTTGACCGATAAAGATCTTCATAGAATATGTGGGAGCCAATATGAGCATCCAGGTTCCACTATTGATTATTGACCAGAGACGTGTCTCGGTCATGTCTACATAGTTCTCGAACCCGTAGGGTCCGCACGCTTAACGTTCGGTGATGATTTATATTATGAGTTATGTGTTTTGATGTACCGAAGGTAGTTCGGAGTCCCGGATGAGACCGGGGACATGACGAGGAGTATCGAAATGGTCGAGACGTAAAGGTCGATATATTGGACGACTATATTTGGACACCAGAAAGGTTCCGAGTGATTCGGGTAATTATCGGAGTACCAGAGAGTTACGGGAATTCGCCGGGAGTATATGGCCTTATTGGGCTTTAAGGGAGAGAGAGAGAGAGAGAGAGGCAGGCTGCGCGCCCCCCAAGGCCTAGTCCGAATTGGACTAGAGGGAGGGGTGGCGCCCCCTCCTTCCTTCTCTTCTCTCTTCGCTTTCCTTGACTCCTACTCCTACTACATGCAAAGGGGGGAATCACACTCCCGGTGGGAGTAGGACTCCCCAGGGTGCGCCATAGAGAGGGCCGGCCGCTCCCCTCCTCCACTCCTTTATATACGGGGAGGGGGGCACCCCATAGACACACAAGTTGATATGTTGATCTCTCCCAGCCGTGTGCGGTGCCCCCCTCCACCATATTCCACCTCGGTCATATCGTAGCGGTGCTTAGGCGAAGCCCTGCGTCGGTAGCAACAACATCACCGTTGTCACGTCGTCGTGCTGAGAAAACTCTCCCGTGAAGCTCTGCTAGATCGGAGTTCGCGGGACGTCATCGAGCTAACGTGTGCTGAACTCGAAGGTGCCGTACGTTTGGTACTTGGATCGGTCGGATCGTGAAGACGTACAACAACATTAACCGCGTTGTGCTAATGCTTCCGCTTTCGGTCTACGAGGGTACGTGGACTCACTCTCCCCGCTCGTTGCTATGCATCACCATGATCTTGCGTGTGCATAGGAATTTTTTTGAAATTACTACATTCCCCTAAAGTGGCATCCGAACCATGTTCTACGCACGAGTAGAACACAAGTGAGTTGTGGGCGATACAAGTCATACTGCTTACCAGCATGTCATACTTTGGTTCGGCGCTATTGTTGGATGAAGCGGCCCGGACCGACATTACGCGTACGCTTACGCGAGACTGGTTCTATCGACATGCTTTTCACACCGGTGGCTGGTGGGTGTTAGTTTCTCCAGCTTTAGTTGAACCGAGTGTGGCTACGCTCGGTTCTTGAGAAGGTTAAAACATCACTAACTTGACGAAATATCATTGTGGTTTTTATGCATAGGTAAGAACGGTTCTTGCTAAGCCCTTAGCAGCCACGTAAAACTTGCAACAACAAAGTAGAGGACGTCTAACTTGTTTTTGCAGGGCATGTTGTGATGTGATATGGTCAAGACTTGATGAGATATAAGTTGTTGTATGAGATGATCATGTTTTGTTGAAGTTATAGGCAACTGGCAGAAGCCTTATGGTTGTCTCTTTATTGCATAAGATGCAAGCGCCAAATAATTGCTTTACTTTATCGCTATGTGATAGCAATAGTTGCAAGAGCAATAGTTGGCGAGACGATGATGCGATGACACATTGATATATATCAAGATGATGGAGATCATGGTGTCATGCCGATGACGATGGAGATCATGACGATGCTTTGGAGATGGAGATCTAAGGCACAAGATGATGATGGCCATATCATGTCACATATTTTGATTGCATGTGATGTTTATCTTTTATACATCTTATTTTGCTTAGTCCAGCGGTAGTTTTATAAGATGATATCACACTAAATTTCAAGGTAAAAGTGTTATCCCTAAGTATGAATCGTTGCCAAAGTTCGTCGTGCCGAGACACCACGTGATGATCGGGTGTGATAAGCTCAACGTTCACATACAATGGGTGCAAGCCAGTTTTGCACACGCAGAAATACTCGGGTTAAACTTGACGAGCCTAGCATATGCAGATATGGCCTCGGAACACTGAGACTGAAAGGTCGAGCGTGAATCATATAGTAGATATGATCAACATACTGATGTTCAGCATTGAAAACTACTCCATTTCACGTGATGATCGGAACTGGTTTAGTTGATTTGGATCACGTTATCACTTAGATGATTAGAGGGATGTCTATATAAGTGGGAGTTCTTAAGTAATGTGATTAATTGAACTTTAATTTATCATGAACTTAGTCCTGATAGTATTTTGCAAATAATGTTGTATATTAATAGCTCACGTTGTTTCTTCCCTATGTTTTATATGTGTTCCTAGAGAAAACTAAGTTGAAAGATGATGGTAGCAATAATGCGGACTGGGTCTGTGATCTGAGGTTTATCCTCATTGATGCACAGAAGAATTATGTCCTTGATGCACCGCTAGGTGACAGACCTATTGCAAGAGCAGATGCAGACGTTATGAATGTTTGGCTAGCTCAATATGATGACTACATGATAGTTTACTGCACCATGCTTATCGGCTTAGAATCGGGACTTCAAAGACGTTTTGAACGTCATGGACCATATGAGATGTTCCAGGAGTTGAAGTTAATATTTCAAGCAAATACCCGAATTGAGAGATATGAAGTCTGCAACAAGTTCTATAGCTAAAAGATGGAGGAGAATTGCTCAACTAGTGAGCATGTGCTCAGATTGTCTGGGTACTACAATCGCTTGAATCAAGTGGGAGTTAATCTTCCAGATAAGATAGTGACTGACAGAGTTCTCTAGTCACCATCACCAAGTTACTGGAACTTCATGATGAACTATAGTATGCAAGGGATGACAAAACTTTTCACGAGTTTTTCATGTTGATGAAATCGATGAAGGTAGAAATCAAGAAAGAGCATCAAGTGTTGATGATTAACAAGACCACTAGTTTCAATAAAAGGGCAAAGGGAAGGAAAGGGAACTTCATGTAGAATGGCAAGCAAGTTGTCACTCCCACGAAGAAGCCCAAAGCTGGACCAAAGCCTAAAACTGAGTGCTTCTACTACAAAGTAAATGGTCACTGGAAGCGGAAATGCCTTGAATATTTGGTGGATAAGAAGGATGGCAAAGTGAACAAGGGTATATTTGATATACAGGTTATTGATGTGTACCTTACTAGTGTTTATAGTAGCCCCTGGGTATTTGATACTTGTTCGGTTGCTAAAAATTAGTAACTCGAAACAGGAGTTACAGAATAAACAAAGACTAGTTGAGGGTGAAGTGACGATGTGTGTTGGAAGTGGTTCCAAGATTGATATGATCATCATCGCACACTCCCTATACTTTCGGGATTAGTGTTAAACCTAAATAAATGTTATTTGGCGTTTGCGTTGAGCATGAATATGATTTGATCATGTTTATTGCAATACGGTTATTCATTTAAAGTCAGAGAATAATTGTTGTTCTATTTACATGAATAAAACCTTCGATGGTCATACACCCAATGAAAATAGTTTGTTGGATCTCGATCGTAGTGATACACAAATTCATAATATTGATGCCAAAAGATGCAAAGTTGATAATGATAGTGCAACTTATTTGTGGCACTGCCGTTTGGGTCATATCGGTGTAAAGCGCATGAAGAAACTCCATAAAGATGGACTTTTGGAATCACTTGGTTATGAATCATTTGATGCTTGCGGACCGTGCCTTTTGGGCAAGATGACTAAAACTCCGTTCTCTGGAACAATGGAACAAACTACTGACTTGTTGGAAATAATATATACCGATGTATGTGATCCAATGAGTGTTGATGCTCATGGCGGGTATCATTATTTTCTGACCTTCACAGATGATTTGAGCAGATATGAGTATATCTACTTAATGAAGCACTAGTCTGAAACATTTGAAAAGTTCAAAGAATTTCAGAGTGAAGTGGAGAATCATCGTAACAAGAAAATAAAGTTTCTACAATCTGATCATAGAGGAGAATATTTGAGTTACGAGTTTGGCCTTCATTTAAAAACAATGTGGAATAGTTTCACAGCTCACGCCACATGGAACACCACAACGTAATGGCGTGTCCGAACGTCGTAACCGCACTTTATTGGATATGGTGCGATCTATGATTCTTACTGATTTACCACTATTGTTTTGGGGTTATGCATTAGAGATAGCTGCATTCACTTTAAATAGGGCACCATCAAAATCCGTTGAGATGACACCTTATGAACTATGGTTTGGTAAGAAACCAAAGTTGTCATTTCTTAAAGTTGGGGCTGCGATGCTTATGTGAAAAAACTTCAACCTGATAAGCTCGAACCCAAATCGGAGAATGTGTCTTCATAAGATACCGAAAGGAAACTGTTGGGTACACCTTCTATCACAGATCCAAAGGCAAGATATTCGTTGCTAAGATGGATCCTTTCTAGAGAAGGAGTTTCTCTCGAAAGAAGTGAGTGGGAGGAAAGTAGAGCTTGATAAGGTAATTGTACCTTCTCCCGAATTGGAAAGTAGTTCATCACAGAAATCAGTTCCAGTGATTCCTACACCAATTAGTGAGGAAGCTAATGATGATGATCATGAAACTTCAGATTAAGTTACTACAGAACCTCGTAGGTCTTCCAAAGTACAGTCTGCACCAGAGTGGTATGGTAATCCTGTTCTGGAAGTCATGTTACTAGACCATGATAAACCTACGAACTATGAGGAAGCGATGATGAGCCTAGATTCCGTGAAATGGCTTGAAGGCCATGAAATCTGAGATGAGATCCATGTATGAGAACAAAGTGTGAACTTTGGTGGACTTGCCCGATGATCGGCAAGCCATAGAAAATAAATGGATCTTCAAGAGGAAGACAGACGATGATAGTAGTGTTACTATCTACAAAGCTCGACTTGTCGTAAAAAGTTTTTTAGACAAGTTCAAGGTGTTGAATACGATGAGATTTTCTTACTCGTATCGATGCTTAAGTCTGTCCGAATCATGTTAGCAATTGCCACATTTTATGAAATCTAGCAAATGGATGTAAAAAAAATTGTATTCCTTAATGGATTTATTGAAGAAGAGTTGTATATGATGCAACCAAAAGGTTTTATATATCCAAAAGGTGCTAACAAAGTGTGCAAGCTCCAGCGATCCATTTATGGACTGGTGCAAGACTCTCGGAGTTGGAATAAACGCTTTGATAGTGTGATCAAAGCATATGGTTTTATACAGATCTTTGGAGAAGCCTGTATCTACAAGAAAGTGACTGGGAGCTCTATAGCATTTTCTAATACTATATGTAGATGACATATTATTGATTGGAAATGATATAGAAATTCTGGATAACATAAAAGGATACTTGAATAAGAGTTTTTCAAAGAAAGACGTCGGTGAAGCTGATTACACATTGAGCATCAAGATCTATAGAGATAGATCAAGACGCTTGATAAGATTTTTCAATGAGTACATACCTTGATAAGATTTTGAAGTAGTTCAAAATGGAACAGTCAAAGAAGGAGTTCTTGCCTGTGTTGCAAGGTGTGAAGTTGAGTAAGACTCAAAACCCGATCATGGCAGAAAATAGAAAGAGAATGAAAAGTCATTCCCTATGCCTCAGTCATAGGTTCTATAAAGTATGCTATGCTGTGTACCAGACCTATTGTACACCTTTCTCTGAGTGTGGCAAGGGAGTAAATTTTTTGATCTAGAAGTAGATCACTGGACAACGGTCAAGAATATCCTTAGTAAGGACTAAGGAAATATTTCTTAGTTATAAAGGTGATAAAGAGTTCTTCATAAAGAGTTACATCAATGCAAGATTTTACACCGATCCAGATGACTCTAAGTCTCAATCTGGATATATATTGAAAGTGGGAGCAATTAGCTAGAGTAGCTCCGTGCAGAGCATTGTAGACATAGAATATTTGCAAAATACATACGGCTCTGAATGTGACAGACCCGTTGACTAAACTTCTCTTACGAGCGAAACATGATCATACCTTAGTACTCTTTGGGTGTTAATCACATAGCGATGTGAACTAGATTATTGACTCTAGTAAACCCTTTGGGTGTTTGTCACATGACTATGTGAACTATGGGTGTTAATCATATACAGATATGAATATTGGTGTTAAATCACATGATGATGTGAACTAGATTATTGACTCTAGTGCAAGTGGGAGACTGAAAGAAATATGCCCTAGAGGCAATAATAAACTTATTATTTGTTTCCTTATTTCATGATAAATGTTTATTATCCATGCTAGAATTGTATTAACCGGAAACTTAGTACATGTGTGAATACATAGACAAACAAAGTGTCACTAGTATGCCTCTACTTGACTAGCTCGTTGAACCAAAGATGGTTAAGTTTCCTAGCCATAGACATGAATTGTCATTTGATGAACGAGATCACATCATTAGAGAATGATGTGATTGACTTGACCCATTCCGTTAGCTTAGCACTTGATCGTTTAGTATGTTGCTATTGCTTTCTTCATGACTTATACATGTTCCTATGACTATGAGATTATGCAACTTCCGTTTACCGGAGGAACACTTTGTGTGCTACCAAACATCACAACATAACTGGATGATTATAAAGGTGCTCTACAGGCGTCTCTGAAGGTACTTGTTGAGTTGGCATATTTCGAGGTTAGGATTTGTCACTCCGATTGTCGGAGAGGTATCTCTGGGCCCTCTCGGTAATGCACATCACTATAAGCCTTGGAAGCAATGTGACTAATGAGTAGTTGTGGGATGATGTATTACGTAACGAGGAAAGAGACTTGCCGGTAACGAGATTGAACTAGGTATTGAGATACCAACGATCAAATCTTGGGCAAGTAACATACCGATGACAAAGGGAACCACGTATGTTGTTATGCGGTTTGACCGATAAAGATCTTCGTAGAATATGTGGGAGACAATATGAGCATCCAGGTTCCGCTATTGGTTATTGACCGGAGACGTGTCTCGGTCATGTCTACATAGTTCTCGAACCCGTAGGGTCCGCACGCTTAACGTTCGGTGACGATTTATATTATGAGTTATGTGTTTTAATGTACCGAAGGTAGTTCAGAGTCCCGGATGAGATCGAGGAAATGACGAGGAGTATCGAAATGGTCGAGACATAAAGATCGATATATTGGACGACTATATTCAGACACCGGAAAGGTTCAAAGTGATTCGGGTATTTATCGGAGTAGCGGAGAGTTACGGGAATTCGCCGGGGAGTACATGGGCCTTATTGGGATTTAAGAGAGAGAGAGAGGCAGGATGCGCCCCCAAGGCCTAGTACGAATTATACTAGGGGGAGGGGCGGCGCCCCCTCCTTCTTTCTCTTCTCTCTTCCCTTTCCTTGACTCCTACTCCTACTACATGGAAAGGGGGGAATCCTACTCCCGGTGGGAGTAGGACTCCCCAGGGCACGCCATAGAGAGGGTTGTCCCCTCCCCTCCTCCACTCCTTTATATACGGGAAGGGGGGCACCCCATAGACGCACAAGTTGATCTGTTGATCTCTCCCAGTTGTGTGCGATGCCCCCCTCCACCATATTCCACCTCGGTCATATCGTAGCGGTGCTTAGGCGAAGTTCTGCGTCGGTAGCAACATCATCACCGTCATCACGCCGTCGTGCTGACGATACTCTCCCGTGAAGCTCTGCTGGATCGGAGTTCGCGGGACGTCATCGAGCTGAACGTGTGCTGAACTCGGAGGTGCCGTATGTTCGGTACTTGGATCGGTCGGATCGTGAAGACGTATGACTACATCAACCGCGTTGTGCTAATGCTTCCGCTTTCGATCTACGAGGGTACGTGGACTCACTCTCCCCACTCGTTGCTATGCATCACCATGATCTTGCGTGTGCATAGGATTTTTTTTGGAATTACTATGTTCCCCTACAATACGTCCTACCCAAGGTCACTACCCTAGAAGCAAAGAAGCTCAAGAGACAACAAGGAGTGTCCAATGAAGGCGTAGAGTGCAATTCACTCGACGAATCAGCCACTCGGGTACCCCGCCTTCCTGATGTCACACGACCAGTCAACCACTCGACCATACAAGAAACCACTCGACCAACTGAAGACTAGGAGTCACTCAGAGCTGCAATAGTCAGGCGTTCACTCCATAGTCTTTAAGATCATTAAAAGCACTTCATGGCTGGTGTTATCAGTAACGCCCCATCTTTATGTACATTGAACTCTTGGTAACGGGGGATGGCCGGGGTCCTGGCGCACTCTATATAAGCCATCCCCCCTACTTTGGGACAAGGGTTCGCACCCCCTGTAACACACACTCTCATAATCTAGTCGACCGCCTCAGGGCACCGAGACGTAGGGCTTTTACCTCCTCCGAGAGGGGCCTGAACTCGTAAACACTTGCGTACAATCTCACCGTAGCTAGGACCTTGCCTCCTCATTCGTACACCATATACTTACTGTCAGACTTAGAACCACGACATGTACCGCTCGGTCTTGACGGGGGTCGGCGCTGGCTCGGGATGGACGGGGGACGGTAGCATCAGCCGTGGCACGACGCGGTCGCCGGAAGCGGAGAGCGTGATGGCCTCCGACAGGCGCGCCTTGTACGCCACAGCCTCCTTCTCCGCCTTGTGTCATTCTTCCTCCTCGCTTTCATGAAAGGCAACGACCAGCGCCGCCTGGTAGGTGACCTCCTCCTCCTGGTCCTCATCATGCACGACGAGGGGCGGCGGGGTGCCAGCCCGCACGTGCTGGACGCCAGTCGGCGCTGCTCCTCGTGCTCGAGAGCGAACCAGACCTCTCAATCATGAGAGTCTGTTGCGTAGACGGGGTTGAGGCGCTGTTCCAGCGTCAGCTGCTGCCGCCAGCGCTCCTCCTCGTGCTCGAGAGCGAACGAGACCTCCCAATCGGGAGAGTCTACTGCATAGACGGGGTTGAGGCGCTGCTCCGGCGTCAACTGCTGCGACCGGTGCCACACCTCTTACGCGTGCGTCCGCGCCGTCCGTGGCACCACCGGCATTGGGATCCGCTCCAGATCCAAATGCCATTTATGTGGTAGGGTGACGTCGAGGTATGGGAGAGGGACGCCAGTGCCACCTCGCCTGGTGCACTGGGACGCTTATCTGCTGCCTTGTCGGGTGGGCAGACACCGACGAAGGCAGGGGTTGCACGTGCAAAGGGCCAGCGGGGGCCTCGCCCTTGTTCTTGCAAACGAAGAAGCCTATGGTGGCGCGCGGAATGGTGGTTAGGGTTGTCGCCGACAAAGGAGCAGAAGGGTGGCTAGATGGGGATGGGAGGATGGAAGATGATGAGGGCGCCCCCCTAACACCCCGAGAATCATGCTACGGTAATCTCCCCTCTAATCTTGCCAAGTCATCATGTTTTTCAAGCTTAAGTGCCACTTGCTCAAAATAAAATTAAATTCAAATTTAAATTGAAAGTCAAATTTCTATTTCTTCAAATTGTCCAACAAAAATGTTCATTGGGTTGGAAATAATGATTAAGTAATTGTCGCGTAGAAACCTATATTATTTGAAATATTAAATTGCCCCTTACCTATTTAAAACCGCGCCCAAAACAGCTTATTTGGTCCATTTGTACTTAAGTGAAATTCAAATGAAATCATATTGCCTCCAAACTTTTTGTGGCAGTGCTAAATATTACAAGTTAATTATGTGACAAGTTTCATATATATCATGTTTGATTTGGTGGACCGACTAAATGTAAAACAACAACTAAATAGAAATAGAAAAAAAGAAAAAAGGTAAAACTTACCTGTTGGACTGGGCCGCAAGTGTACAGTGGCTGGCCTAGCCCAACAGGAATTGCCTCCTACTTGTCTCCCTGCATGTCGCCATGGCCGCCCTCGGATGCCTCCCCATCGGCCGATGCTTGACGCGTGTCAGGAAGACCACGGGGAGGATAAGGATCACCCCGCCCCCCTAGACAAACCCTAGTTCGCATTCTCCCGCTCCTCTCCCTCGCATTCACCGTCGACCGAAGCAGCCGGCGCCGTGCCTCACCTTGCCCGCGTGCCCACTGTGCTTCCCACGCCACTTGAGGATGTCGAGGAGCCCCGGCGGGTTCTGCTTCGTTGACCACACCACCAGATCGGAGCTGGGGGGCACTTGTGACGCCGCTCACGTCCATTCCCTTCGCGGGCGTCTGTCGCGTGTACCACATCGATCTGCTCGTCCTCGACCATCCCCAGCCCCGTCGACCCCTCCTTGACCTCCCCCATGATCCCCTCTTTCAATCCCCTCCTTTCCTCCACTAGTTCCGCCATCATAACACCGCCCCCGTGCTCGACCACTTTGGTAGGGAGCTCGTGCTCGCCGACGCGCCCTGCCTCATTGAGGGAGTCCTAGACTAGGGGGTCCTCGGGCTGTCGGCCTATCTTTCGTAGGACAGATAGCTAGGCCACACTATATCTGGGCCGAAGACCCTTTTTGTGCCTTGGCATACACCCCAAGTGAAGATGGAAGATTCGGCGTTCCTATTTCCCTTATGCAACCGACTATCTGTAACCCTAATACCCCCGATGTCTATATAAATTGGAGGGTTTAGTCTGTAGAGGCTAGAAGAACAATCACCATCCTACTAGTTTAGGGTTTAGTTCATCTGATCCTATGGTAGATCAACTATCTAATCCCCATATACACAAGCAATATAATCAAGCAAGACATAGGGTATTACCTCCTAGAGAGGGCACAAACCTGGGTAAATATCCTGTCCCACGTCCCTTGTTCCCCATCGATCCAAGATCCACAGTTTGGGACCCCCTACCTAAGATCCGCTGGTTTTGACACCGACATTGGTGCTTTCGTTGAGAGTCCCGTCGTCGGATCGCCAAAAGGATCGATGACCACTTACGCCGGGGACATCTTAGCCCCTGGTCGGGCTCTAGTGCCCGGTAGTGTTAAACTGCATATCAATTCGTCCGACCATCCTCGCCAGGATGGAAGCTTCACCCCCGGTTGGAAGATTAGGTTCGGGAGCCTAGAGTTCACCGCCAACTCCCGGGGAGATCTTACTCTAATAAAGTTGTCGATTCCCCTCAGGAAACTCGCCGATGCCGATGCTTTGACCTCAGAGACGGGAACTGATGACATGCGGAGCCTGGCCCTAATCCAGACCCTGCCAGAATATCCGGGATGGTGCCATCCAAACACCGCCCGGATTCATCCTCAAACATCTGTGGAGCGGTCACGCTACAGAACAACCCCGAATACCTGGGTAGTGCAGACCCAGTGGGCCTTTTATCGATAAATGACCTGCTTGATTGAATCCGAGCCATGGGAGTCTCCAACGACCAATCTTCGGTCAATGACCAGATCAGGCTTAGACCCAACAATAAGGAGATCTACGCCCCGCCCATCACTAACCTCATTGCCACTATTGAAGAATCAGCCGAGGGTTCGCAATCTCCCAAGCTGAAAAGAAACTGTGTCTGGATCAGTGATCAAGCTTCGAGCATGGAACCCGGTGATTGTCCCTAAGAGAGTCCAGGGACAAATTCCGGTCTAAAACGTGACTTCGAGTCCCCATCACCGCCCTCTAGCAGTGCGGACGTTGGATTCCAGATGCCAAACGCTTCGGGGATCATGGACATCGCCGTTGGAGTTCCGGACACCCAACATGGGGCAATACGAATTTTTCCTACCCACCCCCCATGTGGAGTACTCCCCCGAAAATTCAGGACCTCCAGACATATGGGATCTGATGTACGTAAAACAACAGCCTGGAGAGACATCCCACCATACTGGGCTAGATTCCTTTTGCTAAAAGACAGGATCACAACTCACTATGACCAAGATATAATTGCGACCTTTCGGTCTAATTGCCGAGACGAAGGGATTTTAAACGCCCTCGCCCGTTCGCCATGTGCAAAGCTTCACCGAATTATCGGACCTAGTACCCACATACTACGCCATGGAGAGCGCCTGGCAAGAACAACAAATACATGTGGAGTCAAACCATGCCGAACAATCAAGTAGAAACCGTGAAAAACACGCTTATGCACGACGGTCATCCGAACATGAACCCTCTGATACGTCTTCAATGTATCTATAATTTATGAAGTATTCATGCCATGTTTGCAACAATTTTATATGGTTTTGGTATGATTTTATTAGAACTAACCCGGACTGACGCTGTTTTTAGCAGAACTACTGCTGTGTCATTTATTGTGAAGAAATAAAAGTTCTCGGAACCGGCTGAAAATTTATGGTGATTGTTTCTGGACCAAAGAGACCCCCAAAACTTCGTGGGAGGACCAGACAACCTACAAGGACACGACAAACTCGCTAGGCGTGCTCTACCCCCAGGGAGGGGCAACTGAGCTTGTCGTTGCCTCGTGGACCCCCTTGACGTGAGACTGATGCCAAAAATTCCTATACATACCCAAACCCCTAGAAAGAACCCTAGATGAGAAGCTCTGCCGCTGCAAGCCTCTATAGCTAGGAAAAACCAATTGGGACCCCGTTCCGACACCCTGGTGGAGGGGAAATCATCATCGGAGGCCATTTCATCATCGCAATGGTCGCCATGATGATGATGAGGGAGTAGTTCACCCTCGGGGATGAGGGTATGTACCAGTAGCTATGTGTTTGATCCCTCTCTCTTGTGTTCTTGATTTGGCACGATCTTGATGTATCACGAGCTTTGTTAATTTATTTGGATCTTATGGTGTTCTTCCCCCTCTACCTTCTTGTGATGAATTGAGTCTTGCTCTTTGAGGTTTCTTTGTGTTGGATTGAGTATTGGGTTTGAGAACACTTGATGTATGTCTTGCGATGGGATATCTGTGGTGAAAATGGGATGTTCTATTGATTCACTTGATGTATGTTTTGGCACTCAACTCGTGGATTCCTGAGGTGACATTGGGGTAATCTATGCATAGGGGTTCATGCATGTTTTCATCCTACATTCTCTGAAAGAAACTTTGGAGTTATTCTTTGTTGCACGTTGACGGATTGTTATATGATCCAATGATATTATCATTGTTGAGAGAATTTGCACTAGTGAAAGTATGAACCCTAGGCCTTGTTTTCAAGCATTGCAATACCGTTTTTGCTCACTTTTTTCACTAGTTACCTTGCTGTTTTTATATTTTCAGATTACAAAAACCTCTATCAACTATCCACATTACACCTGTATCACCATCTCTTTGTTGAACTAGCACTTATACAATTTACCATTGTATTGGGTGTGTTGGGGACACAAGAGACTCTTCGTCATTTGATTGCAAGGTTGTTTGAGAGAGACCATCTTCATACTACGCCTCCCATGAATTTATAAACCTTAGGTCATCCACTTGAGGGAAAATTGCTACTTTCCTACAAAACTCTGCGCTTGAAGGCCTGATGTCTACTACACAACCTTCTTCTTGTAGACGTTGTTGGGCCTGCAAGTGCACAGGTTTGTAGGACAGTAGCAAATTTCCCTCAAGTGGATGACCTAAGGTTTATCAATCCGTGGGAGGCATAGGATGAAGATGGTCTCTCTGAAACAACCCTACAACCAAATAACAAAGAGTCTCTTGTGTCCCCAACACACCCAATACAATGGCAAATTGTATAGGTGCACAAGTCCGGCGAAGAGATGGTGATACAAGTGCAATATGGATAGTAGATATAGGTTTTTGTAATCTGAAAATATAAAAACAGCAAGGTAACTAGTGGTAAAAGTGAGCGTAAACGGTATTTCAATGGTAGGAAACAAGGCATAGGGTTCATACTTTCACTAGTGCGAGTTCTCTCAACAATAATAACATAGATAGATCATATAACAACCCCTCAACATGCAACAAAGAGTCACTCCAAAGACACTAATAGCGGAGAACAAATGAAGAGATTATGGTAGGGTACGAAACCACCTAAAAGTTATCCTTTCTGTTCTATATATTCAAGAGTTCGTAGTAAAATAACATGAAGCTATTCTTTCCGCTCGATCTACCATAGAGTTCATACTAGAATAACACCTTAAGACACAAATAAACCAAAACCCTAATGTCACCTAGATACTCCATTGTCACCTCAAGTATCCGTGGGCATGATTATACGATATGCATCACACAATCTCAGATTCATCTATTCAACCAACACAAAGTACTTCAAAGAGTGCCCCAAAGTTTCTACCAGAGAGTCAAGACGAAAACGTGTGCCAACCCCTATGCATAGGTTCATGGGCGGAACCCGCAAGTTGATCACCAAAACATACATCAAGTGGCACATGATATCCCATTGTCACCACAGATAATCACGGCAAGACATACATCAAGTGTTCTCAAATCATTAAAGACTCAATCAGATAAGATAACTTCAAGAGGAAAACTCAATTCATCACAAGAGAGTATAGGGGGAGAAACATCATAAGATCCAACTATAATAGCAAAGCTCGCGATACATCAAGATCGTGCCATAGAGAGAACACGAGAGAGAGAGAGATCAAACACATAGCTACTGGTACACACCCTCAGCCCCGAGGGTGAACTACTCCCTCCTCATCATGGAGAGCGCCGGGATGATGAAGATGGCCACCGGTGAGGGATCCCCCCTCCGGCAGGGTGCCGAAACAGGCTCCCAAGAGGTTTTTGGTGGCTACAGAGGCTTGCGGCGGCGGAACTCCCGATCTATCTTGATATTCGATGTTTTTAGGGTACGTAGGCTTATATAGGTGAAAGAAGTCAGTCGGGGGAGCCTCGAGTGGCCCACAAGAGGGTAGGGCGCGCCCAGGGGGGTGGGCGCCCCCCTATCTTGTGGCCTCCTCGAGGATCTTCTGACGTGAACTCCAAGTCTCCCGGATCATATTCTTCCTAAAAATCATGCTCCCAAAGGTTTCATTCCGTTTGGACTCCGTTTGATATTCCTTTTCTTCAAAATACTGAAATAGGCAATAAAACAGCAATATGGGTTGGGCCTCTGGTTAGTAGGTTAGTCCCAAAAATGATATAAATGTGTAACGTAAAGCCCATAAACATCCAAAACAGGTAATATAATAGCATGGAACAATCAAAAATTATAGATACGTTGGAGACGTATCAAGCATCCCCAAGCTTAATTCCTGCTCGTCCTCGAGTAGGTAAATGATAAAAACAGAATTTTTGATGTGGAATGCTACCTAGCATAATTCTCAATGTAATTTTCTTTATTGTGGCATGAATGTTCAGATCCAAATGATTCAAGATAAAAGATTATAAAGCATAAAAATAATAATGCTTCAAAGCATACTAACAAATAAGCATGTCCTATCAAAATAGCATAGCCAAAGAAAGCTTATCCCTACAAAATCATATAGTTAGGCCATGCTTCATTTTCATTACACAAAATACTCCCATCATGTACAACCCCGATAATGAGCCAAGCAATTGGTTCATACTTTTTAACACGCTTCAACTTTTTCAACTCTTACGCAATACATGAGCGCAAGCCATGGACATAGCACTATGGTGGTATATGGTGGTGGTTGTAAAGACAAAAAGGGATAAGATAGTCTCACATCAACTAGGCATATCAACGAGCTATGGAGATGCCCATCAATAGATATCAATGTGAGTGAGTAGGGATTGCCATGCAACGAGTGCACTAGAGCTATAAATATATGAAAGCTCAGCAAAAGAAACTAAGTGGGTGTGCATCCAACTTGCTTTCTCATGAAGACCTAGGGCATTTTGAGGAAGCCCATCATTGGAATATACAACCCAAGTTCTATAATGAAAAATTCCCACTTAGTATATGAAAGTGACAACATAGGAGACTCTCTATCATGAAGATCATGGTGCTACTTTGAAGCACAAGTGTGGAAAAAGTGATAGTAGCATTGTCCCTTCTCTCTTTTTCTCTCATTTTTTTCTTTTCTTTTTTTCTCTCATTTTTTTCTTATCTTTTTTCTTTTCTTTCTTTGGCCTTTTTTTGGCCTTTCTCTTTTTTTTGTAAAGTCCGAAGTCTCATCCCGACTTGTGGGGGAATCATAGTCTTCATCATCCTTTCCTCACTGAGACAATGCTCTAATAATGAAGATCATCACACTTTTATGGATTTACAACTCAAGAATTATAACTCAAAGCTAGAACAAGATATGACTCTATATGAATGCCTCCAGCGGTGTACCGAGATATGCAATGAGTCAAGAGCGACATGTATGAAAATTATGAAGGTGGCCTTGCCACAAATACGATGTCAACTACATGATCATGCAAAGAGCAATATGACAATGATGAAACGTGTCATAATAAACGGAACGGTGGAAAGTTGCATGGCAATATATCTCAGAATGGCTATGGAAATGCCATAATAGGTAGGTATGGTGGCTGTTTTGAGGAAGGTAAATAATGGGTTCAATACCGGTGAAAGTTGCACGGTAATAAGAGAGGCTAGCAAAGTGGAAGGATGAGTGTGCGTATATCCATGGACTCACATTAGTCATAAAGAACTCATATACTTATTGCAAAAGTTTACTTAGCCCTCGAAGCAAAGTACTACTACGCATTCCCCCAGAGGGATAGATTGGTAGGAAAAGACCATCACTCATCCCCGACTGCCACTCATAAGGAAGACAATCAAAAGAGCACCTCATGCAACAAATTTGTCACACAACTTTTACCATACGTGCATGCTACGGGACTTGCCAACTTCAACAAAAGTATTTCTCAATTTCATAATTATCCACTAGCATTACCCTAACATTACTACCTTTATATCTCAAAACAATTATCAAGCAACAAATTGATCATAGCATCCAATTCACTTCCTATGATAGTTTTTATTATACCCAACTTGGATGCTCATCATTCTAGGACCAAATTTGTAACCATAGCAAATACCATGCTGTTCTAAAAGACTCTCAAAATAATATAAGTGAAGCATGATAGACTAGAAATTTCTTCAAAATTAATCCACCGCCGTGCTCTAAAAGATATAAGTGAAGCACTAGAGCAATTGACAAACTACTCCGAAAGATATAAGTGAAGATCAATAAGTAGTCAAATAATTGTGCAACTATGTGAAGACTCTCTAACATTTAAGAATTTCAGATCTTGGTATTGTATTCAAGCAGCAAGCAAAACAAAATAAAATGACATTGCAAGGATAGCACAACTCATGTGAAGAAGCAAAAACTTAGGCTCAACCGATACTAACCGATAGTTGTTGAAGAAGAAAGGTGGGATGCCTACCTGGGCATCCCCAAGCTTAGATGCTTGAGACTTCTTGAAATATTATCTTGGGGTGCCTTGGGCATCCCCAATCTTGAACTTTTGTGTCTCCTTAATTCCTCTCATATCATGGTTTCTCTTTTTATCAAAAGCTTCATCCACAACAAACTCAACAAGAACTCGTGAGATAGGTTAGTATAAACCAATGCAAAACCTTATCATTTTCTAGTGTAACAAATCACTAAAATTATTATTCAACATTTCATACTAAATTCCACTGCATATTTAATACTCCTATCCTCAAATATAATCATTAAACAAGCAAACATATGCAAACAATGCAACCATAACAGCAATCTGCCAAAACAGTACAGTCTGTAAAGAATGCAAGAGTATCAATACTTCCCTGACTCCAAAAATTATGAGAGAAAATTACCACTGTAATAAATTTATCATAGCTTAATATGCAAAAAGTTTCAACATTATAACATTCTCTGACTTTTCTAGGGAATTTTTGCAACAGCGGTAAACTTTCTGTTTTCAAACAGCAACATGTATACTAGCAAAATAAGCATGGCAAAGGCTATCCTTGAAATTTTTATTGAAAATAAAGATGCAAAACATTAATATAAATAACAGCAAGCAAATACTAACAAAATAAAATGACTCTCCAAGCAAAACACATATCATGTGGTGAATACAAATATAGCTCCAAATAAAGTTACCGATGAACGAAGACGAAAGAGGGGATGCCTTCCCGGGGCATCCCCAAGCTTAGGCTCTTGGTTGTCCTTGAATATTACCTTGGGGTGCCTTGGGCATCCCCAAGCTTAGGCTCTTTCCACTCCTTATTCCATAGTCCATTGAATCCTTACTCAAAACTTGAAACTTCAACCACACAAAACTCAATATAAAACTCGTAAGCTCCGTTAGTATAGGAAAATAAAACCACCACTTAGGTACTGTGATGAAATCATTATAAATTAATATTGGTGTAATATATACTGTATTCTAACTTCTCTATGGTTCATACCCTCCGATACTACTCATAGATTCATCAAAATAAGCAAACAACACAATGAAAACAGAATCTGTCAAAAACAGAACAGTCTGTAGTAATCTGTATCAAACGTATACTTATGGAACTCAACAAATTCTGAAATAAATTGTTGGACCTGAGAAATTTGTCCGTTAATCATATGCAAAAAGAATCAACCTAAAATCACTCTCCAGTAAAAAATGGCAGCTATTCTCGTGAGCGCTAAAGTTTCTGTTTATTACAGCAAGATCACAAAGACTTCACCCAAGTCTTCCCAAAGTTTCTACTTGGCACTTTATTGAGACAAAAGCTATAAAACATGATTACTACAGTAGCATAATCATGTGGAAACACAAAAACAGTAAGGATAAATATTGGGTTGTATCCCAACAACCGCTTTTCTTAAATGCCTTTCTAGCTAGGCATGATGGTGATGATGATGCTCACATAAAAGATAAGAATTAAAACATAAAGGGAGCATCATGAAGCATATGACTAGCACATTTAAGTCTAACCCACTTCCTATTCATAGGGATTTTTTGAGAAAACAACTTATGAGAACAATAATCAACTAGGATAGGAAGGTAAAACAAGCATAGCTTCAAAACTTTAAGCACATAGGGAGGAAACTTGACATTATTGCAATTCCTACAAGCATATGTTCCTCCCTCATAATAATTTTCAGTAGCATCATGAATGAATTCAACAATATAACCAGCACCTAAATCATTCTTTTCATGATCTACAAGCATAGAAAATTTTCTACTCTCCACATAAGCAAAATTCTTATCATTCGGAATAGTGGGAGTATCATAAGAGACTTGAACACTAAAAATTGTTTCCACATTAAAAGAGTAATGTTCAGAAAAAGGATAATCATAATCATGATAAGATTTATAAATATAATCATCAATACTTTTTATAGCATAAGTTTCATCACAATAATCATCATAAGTAGCAACTTTGTTCTCATCATAATCGACTGAAACCTCTCCCAAGATAGTGGAATCACTAAATAAAGTTGACACTCTTCCAAATCCACTTTAGTATTCATCATAATAAAATTCAACATCCTCCAAAATAGTGGGATCACTACTTCCTAAAGTTGACACTCTTCCAAACCCAGTTTCATCAATATAATCATCATAGGTACAAGGCATGCTATCATCATAACTACTTTGCATATCAAAACTTGGGAGGCTAAAAATATCATCTTCATTAGACGTAGCATCCCCAAGCTTGGGACAAACATTAATTTCAGCAAATATATTCTCAAATATTTCATACTCATCAAACATAGCTTCCCAAAGCTTGGGCCTTTTCATATCATAAGCATAATCATTCTCATCATTAGTAGTACGGATAGCACCAATAGTATAGCAATTATCATCATCACAATGAGTAGTAGGAGCAACATCATTTGGGAGGGATACCTTTTTACCTTTGCTGCTCCTTCTCTTCCTTTTCTTCTTCACATTATGTGTGGGTTCAACCATCTTCTTTGAGCTCCTTATTGACGAGATTGGTTGAATAGAAAGCTCATCCTCGTTACCTGATTCATCATAAGAAATAATAGGGGGATATTGGGAAGTCTCTTCCCTTTCATTAGTATTCTCATCATCTTCTATTTGCTTTATTTTCTTTATGTAATTGGAAATATAAGGATTTTCAATGCAATTCACCGCACAATACATATAAATTTTCTCTAGATCAAAATCAAGAAATCTATCAAGATTAAATTTTGGAATACCCTTAGTTATACGTTTCATTTCTTCATACCCCAAAAGAAGACTAAGATCTTTATGATGCTCAAGGGTAATCAAATTATCACACTTTTTGGATACGATTTGGTCATGAAACAGTTTGCATTGGAGATTTAAATGACCACGTTCATTGCAAAGTTCACAAGGAGCGCGAAAAATATTGAATTTTTCAGCACAAACATCAAGAATCCCTTGCAACCTTCTAGTTTCTAAATACTTATGCCTCTTGCAATATATATCTTCTCTATTTGGTGTGTTCATGCAAACATGCACTCCACAAAAGTTGACATGCTTATAAGAGATATTTTCATCATAACTAGTGCAATCATCATTAGTACTATGGATATCCAAAGAATTCATACTAACAACATTGCAATCATGCTCATCATTCAAAGATTTAGTATCAAACATTCTATAGATTTCTTCTTCTAGCACTTGAGCACAGTTTTCCTTTTCATCAAACTCACGAAAGATATTAAAAAGACGAAGCATATGAGACAAACTTAACTCCATTTTTAGTTTTCTTTTATAAACTAAACTAGTGATAAAACAAGAAACAAAAAAATTCGATTGCAAGATCTAAAGATATACCTTCAAGAACTCACCTCCCCGGCAATGGCGCCAGAAAAGAGCTTGATGTCTACTACATAACCTTCTTCTTGTAGACGTTGTTGGGCCTGCAAGTGCATAGGTTTGTAGGACAGTAGCAAATTTCCCTCAAGTGGATGACCTAAGGTTTATCAATCCGTGGGAGGCATAGGATGAAGATGGTCTCTCTCAAACAACCCTGCAACCAAATAACAACGAGTCTCTTGTGTGCCCAACACACCCAATACAATGGCAAATTGTATAGGTGCACTAGTTCGGCGAGGAGATGGTGATACAATTGCAATATGGATAGTAGATATAGGTTTTTGTAATCTGAAAATATAAAAACAGCAAGGTAACTAGTGGTAAAAGTGAGCGTAAACGGTATTGCAATGGTAGGAAACAAGGCATAGGGTTCATACTTTCACTAGTGCAAGTTCTCTCAACAATAATAACATAGATAGATCATATAACAATCCCTCAACATGCAACAAAGAGTCACTCCAAAGACACTAATAGCGAAGAACAAACAAAGAGATTATGGTAGGGTACGAAACCACCTAAAAGTTATCCTTTCTGTTCTATCTATTCAAGAGTTCGTAGTAAAATAACATGAAGGTATTCTTTCCGCTCGATCTATCATAGAGTTCATACTAGAATAACACCTTAAGACACAAATCAACCAAAACCCTAATGTCACCTAGATACTCCATTGTCACCTCAAGTATCCGTGGGCATGATTATACGTTATGCATCACAAAATCTCAGATTCATCTATTCAACCAACACAAAGTACTTCAAAGAGTGCCCCAAAGTTTCTACTGGAGAGTCAAGACGAAAACGTGTGCCAACCCCTATGCATAGGTTCATGAGCGGAACCCGCAAGTTGATCACCAACACATACATCAAGTGGCACATGATATCCCATTGTCACCATAGATAATCACGTCAAGACATACATCAAGTGTTCTCAAATCATTAAAGACTCAATCCGATAAGATAACTTCAAGAGGAAAACTCAATTCATCACAAGAGATTAGAGGGGTAGAAACATCATAAGATCCAACTATAATAGCAAAGCTCGCGATACATCAAGATCGTGTCATAGAGAGAACACAAGAGAGAGAGAGATCAAACACATAGCTACTGGTACATACCCTCAGCCCCGAGGGTGAACTACTCCCTCCTCGTCATGGAGAGCGCCGGGATGATGAAGATGGCCACCGGTGAGGGATCCCCCCTCCGGCAGTGTGCCGGAATGGGCTCCCGAGAGTTTTTTGGTGGCTACAGAGGCTTGCGGTGGCGGAACTCCCGATCTATCTTGATATTCGATGTTTTTAGGGTACGTAGGATTATATAGGTGAAAGAAGTCGGTCGGGGGAGCCTCAAGTGGCCCACGAGAGGGTAGGGCGCGCCCAGGGGGTGGGCGTGCCCCCTATCTCGTGGCCTCCTCGAGGATCTTCTGACGTGAACTCCAACTCTCCCGGATCATATTCTTCCTAAAAACACGCTCCCAAAGGTTTCATTCCATTTGGACTCCGTTTGATATTCCTTTTCATTGAAATACTGAAACAGGCAATAAAACATCAATATGGGCTGGGCCTCCGGTTAGTAGGTTAGTCCCAAAAATGATATAAATGTGTAAAGTAAGGCCCATAAACATCCAAAACAGGTAATATAATAGCATGGAACAATAAAAAATTATAGATACGTTGGAGACGTACCAAGGCCCAACAAGTGTCTACAAGAAGAAGGTTGCATAGTAGACATCAAGCTCTTTTCTAGTGTCGTTGCTAGGGAGGTGAGTGCTTGAAGGTATACATTTAAATATTGCAATTGAATCTTTTAGTTTCTTGTTTTTATCACTAGTTTGGTTTATAAAAGAAAACTATAAAAAATGGAATTGAGGTTGCCACATATAATTCATCTTTATAATGTCTTTCTTGAAAATGATGGATCAGAAAATTGTGCGAAAGTGTTAGAAGAAGAAGTCAATAAAATGGTTGGCATAAAATCTTTGAATGATGAGCATGATTGCAATGTTGTTAGTATGAATTCCTTGAATATCCATGATGCTAATGATATGCAAATCCATAAGCTTGGGTATGCTATATTTGATGAAGATGATATTTTTAGTGTTCCAAGTTTTGATGAGCAAATTTATTATGATGATAGCATGCCTCCTGTTTATGATGATTATGTTGATGAAAGTGGGTTTCGAAGAGTGTCAACTCTAGTTAAAGATCCCACTATTTCAGAGGGTGCTGAATCTTTTCACAATATTGATAAAAGTGGATTTGGAGAGGTCATGACTTTATTTAGTGATGAATCCACTATTTTGGAAGAGGTTCCAATTGATTATGCTATCTATGATGATTACTGTGATGACATGTATGCTATAAAGAAGAATTAAAACCATGAAACTTGTCATCATGATTTTAATTTTCAATTGGATTATGCCTCACATGATAGTTATTTTGTTGAATTTAGTCCTCCCATTATTATGAATGAGAAGAATTTTGCTTTTGTGGAGAGTAATAAAATTTCTATGCTTGTGGATCATGAAAAGAATGCTTTATGTGATAGTTATATTGTTGAATTCATTCATGATGCTACTGAAAATTATTATGAGAGAGGAACATATGCTTCTACATATCTCACTAATGTCAAGTTTCCTCTTGAAAATCTTGAAGTTTTGCTTGTGTTGCCTTCCTATGCTAGTTGATTCTTGCTCCCATAAATTGTTTGCTCACAAAATCCCTATGCATAGGAAGTGGGTTAGGCTTAAATGTGCTAGTCAAATGCTTCATGATGCTCCCATTATGTTTCAGTTCTTATCTTTTATGTGAGCATCATTGAAATCATCATGCCTATCTAAAAAGGCATTAAAGAAAAGCGCTTGTTGGGAGACAACCCAATATTTAACCCTACTGTTTTTGTGCGCTAACATGATTAAGCTACTGTAGTAATCATGTTTTATAGATTTTGTTTGAATAAAGTGCCATGTAAAGCCATTGGGATAGTGTGGTTGATAGTTGATTTGATTCTGTGCAAAAACAGAAACTTTTGTGTCCAGTAACAGAATTGTTAAAATTCGTTGGAATGTGGAACAACTCTAAATTTTTTATACAAGATTGATATACAAATTTTCTATGTTGTCCTAAGTTTTTTGAATTTTTGGAGATACAAAGGTGTCACTATAATTCAGATCTTTACAGGCTGTTCTGTTTTTGACAGATTCTGTTTCCAATGCATAGTTTGCTTGTTTTCTAGTTTCTATGGCTTATATTGCTTAATACAAATTGTGGAAATTATACAGACAATAGGCATTATGTGGAAAAATTTATGAATCTTCTCTTTTACAGTACCCAAGTGAATGATTTGTTTTACTATACTAACCCATCTCACGAAGTTCCGTTAAGTTTTGTGTGATTGAAGTTTTCAAGTTTTGGGTGCGATATTGATATGAGGAGAATAAGGAGTGTCAATACCCTAAGACTGGGGATGACCAAGTCACCCCAAGGTAATATTCAATGAAGATCCAAGCAACTAAGCTTGGGGATGCCCCAGAAGGCATCCCCTCTTTTGTCTCCAACATTATCGGTAACCTCACTTGGAGCTATATTTTTATTTATCACATGATATGTGTTTTTCTTGGAGCATCATTTTATTTTGTTAGGGTTTTATTTCTGTTATTTAGATTAATTTTTTGCATCTTCTATTTCAATAAAAGTATCAAGTATATCCTTTACCATGCTTATTTGGCAAGTCTATATGTTGCTGTTTGAAAACAGAAAGTTTGTTGTTATGTTTTGAATATTTGTGAATAGTCAGAAGATGATAAAATCTTGATTTTTTAACGTTGAGCTATAACAAATTTTCTACAGTGTGGTAATTTTTCAGAATTTTTGGAGTTAGGGAAGTATGAGTATAGTTGCACTCTTTATAGACTATCATGTTTAGACAGATTGCTGTTATGTTTGCACATGTTTGCTTTTTCAATGATTCCATTTGAGGATAGGAGTATTAAATATGCAGAGACGTTTAGTATGCAATGTTAAATTATAATTTTAGTGATTTTCTACAGTAGAGAATGATAAGGTTTTGCCTTTGATTTATACTAACTTATCTCACGAGTTCTTGTTGAGTTTTGTCTGGATGAAGTTTTTAAGAATTAGGGAAACTATGATATGAGAGGAATTAAGGAGACACAAGAGATCAAGATTGGGGATGCCCAAGGCATCCCTAGATAATATTTCAAGAAGTCTCAAGCATCTAAGCTTGGGGATGCCCCGGTCGGCATCCCACCTTTCTTCTTCAACAATGATTGGTCAGTTTTGGTTGAGCCTAAGTTTTTGCTTCTTCACATGATGTGTGCTGTTCTTAGAATATCATTTTATTTTGTTTTGTTTGCTGTTTAATAAAATGCTTAAGATCTGAAATTCTTAAATGAGAGAGAGTCTTCACATAGCTAATAAATTATTTGACTACTCATTGATCTTCACTTATGTCTTTTTGGAGTAGTTTGTCAATTACTTTCGTGCTTCACTTATATCCTATGAGTAAATGGTTGATGAATTGAATATCATAAATCTGAAATTATATATGTTTCATATGCTTATCCCATGGTGAGTAATTACTTCACATATAATAAGTGTAGGTGGTAAAATTTATTGAAAGTTAGCAAACATAGCATTGGTCACTTGAACAATTCATGAAAGAATATTGAAGGAACAGAGATTTCACATATAAATATACTATATTGGACATCTTCTATGATTGTGAGCCCCATTAATTAATTTCAAACTTGAGCAAATTAGTTGAAGTTGGACAAGGAAGACAACATAATGAGTTATGTTTGGGTATATTTGTATAGAAGTTATATTGGTATGGATCCTCCAACATGTGGTGCTTGCTTAGAATCTTTTGCTAGTCTTCACCTATATTAAGAGGGAATAATGCTTGTGCATCCACTTCCTTAAACCCAAAGTTATTCCATATGAGTCCACCATACCTACCTATATGTTGTATTTACCTGCCCTTGCATGTGCCAAACTCTAAATCTTTAAATAATAATCTGTTTTGTATGCCCAAATCACTCATGAAGCGACAAGGGGCGGTCAGTATCTTCCATGCTAGGTGGGTTATTCTCATGATGAGTGTTTATTTGCTTGTCCTTCACGAGAAAGTGGCTGGTAATTGGGATGCCCAGTCCTATGATCAAAATCAAATATAATAATGAAACAAAACTCCCCCGGATTGTTGTTGGTATGGAGGGCACCCGAGGATTCAACTCGCCATGGCTTGTGTTTGTTGGTGGAGTGGGAGTAAAAGCTTTACATTTCTGTTTGGGAACCGCCTATAATGTGTCTTGCATGGAAGATATTGTGAACTCGCGGTCGTTACATTGACAATGAAAGCATACTTCTCAAAATTATATTCATCTCTATTTTAAAAGCTTCGATCTCTGGCACCTCTGCAAATCCCTGCTCCCCTCTACGAAGGGCCTATCTTTTACTTCTATGCAAGAGTCAGGAGTATTCCTTCTCGTTTGAACCTCAATTATTCTCTAGTTGGCAAGTATCATGTAGTGGGGAAAGATCCAAGCATATATGGCCATTCAAATATATTTGACCATGAATAATTATTATTGATAATTATCTATATGATAAATAAGTTGGTAGGCGAAACATTAAGCTTGGATCCTTCTCTGTGTTCGATGGATGCTATTTGTTCTAAAAATATGCTTTGATGTCAGCAATCATGGAAGACTATAAGATAGTTGATTATGTGGAATTTGCTAAATCAAAGATCCGTTTGTTAGTTTTCAAGAAAGTTTATGGTCTATACTTTAACATGTGAATAGCTTGATACTTGATCATGAGAAGTTTTATGAGGAGAGCTATTATGACATATAATGATGCTAGAAAAAGTGTTTGGATCTATCATTTATCAAATTTATGCACTATGCTAGCATTCACACTTCATAAATTATTTCTTTTATCATTCACCTACTCGAGGACGAGCAAGAATTAAGCTTGGGGATGCTGATACGTCTCCAACGTATCTATAACTTATGAAGTATTCATGCCATGTTTGCAACAATTTAATATGGTTTTGGTATGATTTTATTAAAACTAACCCGGATTGACGATGTTTTCAGTAGAACTACCGTAGTGTCGTTTTTTGTGTAGAAATAAAAGTTCTCGGAATCGGCTGAAAATTTATGGTGATTTTTTGTGGACCAAAAGAGACCCCCGAAGCTTCGTGGGAGGACCAAAATACCTACAAGGACACGGCAAGCTTACTAGGTGCACCCTACCCCATAGGGAGGGGCAACCGAGCTTGTCGCTGCCTCATGGACCACCTTGACGTGAGACCGCGGCCAAAAATTCCTATAAATACCCAAACCCCCAGAAAGAACCCTAGATGAGAAGACACTGCTGCAAGCCTCTGTAGGCAAGAAAAACCAATCAGGACCCGTTCTGGCACCCTACCGGAGGGGGAAATCATCACTGGAGGCCATCTTCATCATCCCGGCGGTCGCCATGACGAGGAGGGAGTAGTTCACCCTTGGGGCTGAGGGTATATACCAGTAGATATGTGTTTGGTCCCTCTCTCTTGTGTTCTTAATTTGGCACGATCTTGATGTACCGCGAGCTTTGTTAATTTATTTGGATCTTATGGTGTTCTTCCCCCTCTACCTTCTTGTGATGAATTGAGTCTTGCTCTTTGAGGTTTCATTATGTTGGATTGAGTTTTGGATTTGAGAACACTTGATGTATGTTTTGTGATGGGATATTTGTGGTGAAAATGGGATGTTCTATTGATTCACTTGATGTATGTTTTAGCACTCAACTCGCAGATTCCTAAGGTGACATTGGGGCAATCTATGCATAGGTGTTGATGCACGTTTTCGTCCTACATTCTCTTGTAGAAACTTTGGAGTGATTCTTTCTTGCACGTTGAGGGATTGTTATATGATCCAATTATGTTATCGTTGTTGAGAGAATTTGCACTAGTGAAAGTATGAACCCTAGGCCTTCTTTTCAAGCGTTGCAATACCATTTTTTCTCACTTTTGTTACTAGTTACCTTGCTGTTTTTATATTTTTAGATTACAAAAACCTATATCTACTATCCATTTTACACTTGTATCACCATCTCTTCGCTGAACTAGTGCACCCATACAATTTACCATCATATTGGGTGTGTTGGGGACACAAGAGACTCTTTGTCATTTGATTGCAGGGTTGTTTGAGAGAGACCATCTTCATACTATGCCTCCCACGGATTGATAAACCTTAGGTCATCCACTTGAGGGAAAATTGTCACTGTCCTACAAAATTCTGCGCTTGGAGGCCCAACAAGAGTCTACAAGAAGAAGGTTGCGTAGTAGACATCACCCTCCGAGAAGAGGAACAAATCCCTTGCCGGAACTAGAACGGTCCTTGATGAGCTACTGGATAAACCATGCCCCATACACTCAGCCCTGCTAAATACAAGTCCAACTCACAGGCTTCGAGCTTGTTGGGTTGTCCGACAAGTTGCCAAGAGTGGCAAAGACATACTCCGCGTTCAATTCCCAAGATCAGAAAAACCTTTGTTTAGTGACAATAATGTCCTAACTATGTTAATAGCTCCAGAACGATAGACTTCTTTGATGATATATGGTCCTTCCAATTTAGAGAGAAGTTTTCCTACAAAGAATCTGAAACGGGAATTGTACAATAGAACATACTCACCCACTTTGAATTCCTTTTTTTGAATTCTTTTATCATGCCATCTTTTAACTTTTTCTTTAAACAATTTGGCATTTTAATAGGCTTGGGTTCTCCATTCATCTATTGAGATAATATGAAATAACCTCTTCTCACCGACAAGTTTGAAATCATAATTGAGTTCTTTAATTACCCAATATGCTTTATGTTCTAACTTAAGAAGTAAATGACATGCTTTTACATAAAACATTTAATACAGAGACATACCTGTAAGATTTTTATAAGCAGTTCTATAAGCCCATAATGCATCATCAAGTTTCTTAGACCAATTCTTTCTGGATCTATTTATGATCATTTGCAAGATTAGCTTTATTTATGTGTTCTCAATTCAAATTCACTAGATTGAGGATGGTAAGGAGATGCAATTCTATGGTTGACATCATATCTAGCAAGTAGTTTTTGGAATGCACCATGAATAAAATGTGAACCACCATCAGTCATTAAATATCTAGGGACTTGCTACTTGTGAGTTGCGTTGGGATTTCCCCGAATAGGAGAGGATGATGCAGTATAATAGAGATACACATTTTCCTCAATTATGAAACCAATTTTATCAATCCAATAGGAGAACCAAGCAACACTATGTGAACAACACCTGCACACAAACAACAAATACTTCCAACCCAACACGTAGAGGGGTTGTCAATCCCTCAACGCTATTGAGAAATATTAAATTGTATATGTTTTGATAAATAGATCTAACAAAAATACAAAATGAAATAAGAAAATAAAATTGCAGAAAGGTATTTTTGGTTTTAATATGTGATAGAAAATAGACCCCGGGGCCATAGATTTCATTGGAGGTTTCTCTCAAGAAAATAGCATATGGTTGGTAAACAAATTACTGTTGGGCAATTGACAGAAAAGCAAATAATTACGACGATATCCACGGCAATGATCATGTATATAGGCATCACGTCCAAGATTAGTAGACCGACTCCTGCCTGCATCTACTACTATTACTCCACACATCAACCACTATCCAGCATGCATCTAGTGTATTAAGTTCATGGAAAAACGGAGTAATGCTTTAAGAAAGATGACATGATGTAGACAAGATAAACTCACGTGTGAATAAACCCCACATTGTTACCCTTAATAGCAACGATACATGTGTGTCATGTCTAGTTGGCCAAACCAAACCAATAATGCAGAGAAGAAATACGAGGCTATAACAATCATGCATAAAAGAGTTCAGAGAAAACTCAAATAATATTCATGGATAGATATGATCATAAACTCACCATTCATCGGATCCCAACAAACACACCGCAAAAAGTCATTACATCAAACAAATCTCTAAGAACATCGAGGAGAACATTGTATTGAAGATCAAAAAGAGAGAAGAAGCCATCTAGCTACTAACTACGGACCCGTAGATCTGTGGTAAACTACTCACGCATCATCGGAGGGGCAGCAAGCATGATGAAGAACCCCTCCGTGATCGTTTCTCCCTCCGGCAGATTGCCAAAAAAGCCGCTAGATTGGATCTCATGGTTCTGGAACTTGCGGCGGCAGAAAAAGTATTTCGTGGACTCCTGTGAGGGTTTTGGAATTTTAGAGTATTTATAGAGGCGAAGGTAGGTCAAGACGGTGCCCGTGGGCCCCACTACCCACCAGGGCGCACCAGAGGCCCCTAGCGCACCCTGGTGCCTAGTGGGCCCCACTTTCATCTTCTTGTGGCCTCTAGAAGCTTCCAGGGTCTCTTATCACCAAAAAAATCTCCAAAAAGTTTCGTGGCATTTGGACTTTGTTTGGTATTGATATTCTGCAAAGTAAAAAACCAAGCAAAAAACAACTGGCTCTGGGCACTAAGCTAATAGTTAGTCCCAAAAAATGATATAAAGTTGCTTGTAAATGTATATAAAACATCCAAGATTGATAATATAATAGCATGGAACAATAAAAAATTATAGATATATTGGAGATGTATCAAGCATCCCCAAGCTTAATTCTTGCTCATCCTCGAGTAGGTAAAAGATAAAAACAGAATTTTTGATGTGGAATGCTACCTAACATATTCATCACATATTCTTTTGTTTGTAGCATGGACATTTGGACTTGAATGATTCGAAACAATAGTCTATAATTTGACATGAAGACATAAGTACTCAAGCATATCAACAAGCAACTATGTCTTTCGAAATATCAACGCTAAAGAAAGTTATCCCTAGCCCACTATGCTCAATCATTTATCCACTCATGAAATACACTCAAATATTAACTACATCCAATGCACAAGTATGACAATATTGTTCCCTTGTTGGTGCTTTATAAGGGAAGATGGAGAATCAACATAAAAATAAAAATCACATAAAAGTAAATAGACCGGCTCTTCGCAAAGGGAAGCAGAGATTTGTAGAGGTGTTAGAGCTCATAGCTTAAATTGAGAGATAAAATTATTTTGAGAGGCATGCTTTTCCTGTCAACGGAAATGATCGAGAATTCCCAATATCTTCCATGCTAGATAAATCATTGGCGGTTCCCAAACAAAGATTACATTTTATTTCCTTTCCACCATTCTTTCACAATCCATGGCTAATCGTATCCACGGGTGCCTTCCATACCAACACTTTGCAAGGAATTTATTATCATAGTTTTTTTCATTTCGGGACTAGGCATCCCTATTACTTGCCACACTCTTGTGCAATGATAAGTGAATAAACACTCATCGTGAGAATAAAATACCTAGCATGGAAAATATTGGCCACCCCCTGCCGCTTCATGAACGGTACGAACACACAAAAAGGAAATTCATTTTGAAAATTAGAGTTGGCACGTACAAATTTACTTAGAACGACATGGAAATGCCGCATATAGGTAGGTATGGTGGACTCATTTGGCACAACTTTGGGTTTAAGGAGTTGAATGCACAAGCAGTATTCCCGCTTAGTACTAGGGAAAGGCTAGCAAATAGATTGAGAAGCAACCAACCAAAAAACAAAAAACAGTCATAAATGAGCATTGAAAATAATTAACACCGGATAATGCACCACAAGTAGGATATAATTTCATTGCATAACTATTGACTTTACGTGCATGCATAGGGAATCACAAACCTTAACACGAATATTCTTACTAAATAAGTACTCACCAACATGACTCACATATCGCTATCTCCATATCGCAAAACTATTGAAAGGAATCAAGTTCATAATATCCAATGATCTTCATGAACATTTTTATTATATCCCCCTTGGATATCTATCACTTCGGGAGCAAATTCATATCTCGTGCAAATTACGATTACTATTCTTAACTCTCAAAAAATTCTAAGTGAAGCATGAGAGCATAAATATTTCTTCAAAAAAATTCAACTCTCAAAATAATATAAGTGAAGCAAGAGAGCATATGTATTTAAAATTTACTAACTCTGAACATAATATAAGTGAAGCAAGAGAGTTTATTTCTTTAAAATATAACCACCGCCATGCTCAAAAATATATAAGTGAAGTACTAGAGCAACTGCCTAGCTCAAAAGATTTAAGTTAAGCACATAGAGTATTCTAGCAATCATGGTATGCTTGCGGTCTCTCAAACAAGTGTGTTGAGCAAGGATGATTGCTAAAAACTAAATAATAAAATAAACAAAGACTCATATAATACAAGATGCTCCAAGCAAAACTGATGATATGTGACGGATAAAAATATAGCTCCAAGTAAAATTATCGATGGTCGTTAGAAGAAAGAGGGGATGCCTTCCGGAGCATCCCTTAGCTTAGTTGCTTGGGAGTCCTTGAATATTACCTTGGGGTTCCTTGGGCATCCCCAAGCTTAGGATGTTGCCACTCGTTATTCCTTCATCCATCGTTATCTCACCCAAAACTTGAAAACTAAAATCACAGAAAACTTAACAAAAACTTCGTGAGATCCGTTAGTATAATAAAGAAAATCACCACTTTAACTATTGTTGCAAACCCATTCATATTTTACTATTCCATTATACCTATTGTATTATAACTTTACCATGGCCTATACCCCCTGATACAATCGATAAATTCATCAAAATAAGCACACAATGCAACAAAAACACAATCTGTCAAAAACAGAACGGTGTGTAGTAATCTGAACTTTGACCATACTTTTGTAATTCCAAAAATTCTGTTACGACAACGTGGGCAATTTATATCTCAATCATGTGTAAAAAATAGAATCTAATCATGCTCCAGCAAATTTTAACAATTCTGCTTCTGGACCCAAAAGTTTATGTTAAAGCACATAATCAAATCAACTATCACCCAAATCATCCCAAAGGCTTTACTTGGCACAAACACTAATTAAAACACTAAAACACAATCAAAAGTATCATAATTGTATATTTATCAAAAAATATAAAATAAAACAAAAAAAGTTAAAAGATAACTATTAGGTCGCCTCCCAACTAGCGCTATTGTTTTACGCCCCTAGTCAGGCATAATGCATAGTTTCAAGTGTTGTCATATATGCTCTTTTTTCCACAGATGTGTTTTTATCAGGTGTTTTTTCAAATATAACATGAAACGCATCATCCATAGAAATTTTAGCATTAGCAAGTTGCCCGTCTGCAAATCCCCCTTGATTACCGGCAACAATCCAAGAATATTGTTGATTAACATCATTGAAAACTTTTTGGATCATACTCAAAATAGGAACTTCCTTTTAAAGTTCTCATCAAAGATATGATCATTGCGAAGCAAGTACCTTAATAAATAATTACTATTATAAAGGATCTCAACTATCACCGTTTTTTATGGTTCATACCATAAAAGTCAAAGATTTCCCTAGCTTCCCGCACTATGTGATCAAACTAATGCATAAGGACAATGGTGACTATCTTTTGAGCTCTTGGATCTTTTATAACAGGCAACTCATAAAATAATCTTTGCAAGGTAGGATGAGTACAAATAAATCTTCCCTCAAGTTTAAGAACAAGTGCGGAAATAGCTTCTGCATAAGTTTTAGTTCTTTCAAGTATAGGAGCATCATCTCAAGTCAAAGTTCCAATGCAATTAAAGAATTCTTGGATGCCACTTTTTCCTATAACATTCCCTTATCCCAAGACAAAAGTTTAGCATCAAGATTAGTGGAACTTACAACTTTAGGAGTTGTACCACCATCAGTTTCTGCCATACCAAAATCACTCATGATGAAAGTTTCAAGGCAAGCAAACAAAATATCACCTCAACGGGCGACGACCCCCAGCAAGCTCCTTAGGTGTGCCAGAGACGGTCATAATCAGCCCTGAGCCCAGCCCCCGACGCAGCCCTCAACCCAGCCCCCAGCGTGAGCCCATTACTCATTTTCCGGTGGTGGGCGTTGGTCTTTGCTACTGATATTGCTGGGTTTGCAGGAGAAGAACAACAACATGGAGAGCCGCCGAGGGCTGAACCTGACATGCCACCCCATCAACCACACCGCCCAAGGGTGGATCCCCGACAGGGGGATTCCACTGGCGAGCCCACACACGTGGAGGGAGAGCCGGCAAACACAGGCGCCGACAGCTCCATACCGGCAATGAATGTTACCGGGGAGGGAACCACCTCCCAGGTGCCCACCGCAGGTATGCCACTCGCTTTTGGGCACTTTTTATCTTTATGATTTTCCTTTCTTCTTGTTTGGCCTTGAGCTTCAGCCTTAGTTTCACTTTGTTTCGCCACCTTTCCTCCAGATCTCTCCTTGACGGATCAGATGGACGTCGACGTCATCATCGAGGAGACCACCAAGGATGCTGCAGCCGAGGCCGCCAATGTCGCTGCTGACGATGCCGCCAAGGTTGCGCAAGAAGAGACCGCCACAGGGTCTGCTGGGGAGGTCGGCAAGGAGGCCGACGACCGCACTGATGGCATTCCAGGCTCAGGAGCGCCCGACGTTACATCGGTCCCGGAGCCCCTAGTTGCTGGGGAAACGGTCATCGAGGACTGGTCGTCGACATCTGAAGCCCCCCATCAAGCAGGTACCTGAAGGTGGGCGACAACTTGTTCGTCAGCATCCCGTGGACCGCGAGCACTGGAGCGCCAACCGAGGGAGAGGTTTTTGATGAAGAGGTCATTGCTGCCATCGGGCTCAAGATTGTCAACGAGCCGTGGGCGAGCAGCAGTGGATCAAAAGAAGACCAGCTCCTCCAAGCCATGAGAAACAACTTCCAGAAGCTCCAGGTGCTCCACCACACCCAAAAGGAGAAATTAGACTCCAGGCAAGCAGTTGTCGATGCATCAAGGGGAGACTTCCAGAAGCGCGTCGAGCAGATGCAGGTCTGGTTTGCCGAGGCCTAACAAGAACTGAGGGCTGCCCAGGAGCATCTGAGCCAATGCTGGGATGAGCTCCTTTTGAAGTAGTCTGGTGTTGAGAAGGCACAGGAGGAGGCCGCTCAACAGGCCGCCAAGGATGATGCTCAACTGAGGGAACGCCGCATCTTGCTTGATGCCCATGAAGAGGACCTTGCCGCTCGCGAGGAGGCACTCGCTGCCAAGCTCCATGGCAAGGATGAAGAAATTGAGAAACTTGTCGTGCAGCGGACCCAGGAGTTGGAGGAGCAGCACAAGAAGGCGCTTGACGCTCTGATCATGGACCATTCCGGCAAAGCCGAGGGACACCGTTGACGCCGTCTAAGCTACAAAGGCCACCAAGGGCGAGTTGGCAGACAAGGTGAAGAAGCTGGAGGCAGACCTGGCGGAACACGACAAGGAGCTCTCGACACTCAAGGAAGACAGAGAGAAAGTTATCTATAGCCTGGCGGAGATGCAGACCACCATATCCAACAAGACCAAGCAGCTCTCCGCCGCCAATGACTCGATTGCCGACCTGAAGCTGAAGCTGACCACACTGGAGGAGTCCCTTGAGCAGAGCACGGGTCATGAGAAGGCCCTGGCCAAGGACCTCCAGGACAAGAAGAGGCTGCTTGAGAGCGTCGCCGCCGGTTATAAAAATTACAAGAAAGGCGTGATGATCTGGACTGAGCATCTCGTTGATGTTGCGAAGAGGCTCATAGCACAACTGTCCACCATGGACTTGCCAAAATTCAGGTACTCTTCCAAGAAGAGGGTGACCCCAAGCGCCAGGCTGACCATGTTCTTCGAGGGTGTCCTCGACGCTCTGAAGCTGCTCCATTCCAACCGAGCAACCCAACTGGCCGGTGAGTCCCGCAAACTTTGGCAGGCCGTCTTTCAGAAGGTGCTCATCAAGGTGGCGTATAGGAACCCCGGCCTCGACCTCACCAGGGTGCTCAAAAGCTTGCCGGAGGATGCAGACCGCGAGGCGCTTGGAGAGCTTGTCACGCCTATCATTGCAATGGTGGACAATGTCAAGAGGATAGATGGCCAGCGCAAGGACTAACCTCTTTGCTTCTCTTTGCCGCCATAAACTCATGCCTAAGACAATTTATCTTAAGTCAGAATTTGTGGCGACAATTGATGTAATATAACTTGTTGTGTTTTGAATGAATGCTTGCTATCTTTCTTGTTCGATTCCCCCTTGTATGATATACGCCCTATGCTTTATTGGGAAGACTTGCCGGTGCATGCACCCTTGTCGCGAGCGCTCTAAGGAGTGGATCCTTAGCAACCTACTGGGGGTGTTGCTGCCGGCAAGATACCTTGTTGCCCTCAATGCAACCATCTAAACTATTGAGCGGACTCGAAATAGAGTAGAGGCGCAACTGATCACGACAAGGTTCCTTCGCGTGCAGGTTTTCCATACAAGAACCGAAATTGCGCAGGGAAAAGAACTTAGCGTTTTAAAGGAAATTTACTCAGCAACTTGTGTGGACACCAACTTGTCCATACTCCATACCATCATCTCCACCGGCAAACTTGCGTGCGAGGGAACCTTCTAGCCTTTGAGAAGAAGAAAGAAGAGAAAATAGGAACATGGAACCTCGGCGGTTCATTAGTAGTTGCTGGAAAAAGGTGTAGTATGATATCTTGCACATGCATGCATATAGATAAACATGGAAGCTAACAAGAACTGTACGTACTAGAACTTATTCAACTGCACACAGGGTCTGCGCCTGGCTTTGTACATAGGGTTATATGCCTTGACAGCAAGGCTAGTACAAAAAGGGGGTTGCCGGGGGACCCGACAACCGCGCCCTATGGGCAAAACTTGCGAAGATGTTTGATATTCCAGTAGTTGCTCACTCGAATCCCATCTTCGGTCTCCAGGCGGACTGCGCCAGGCCTGGTGACTCGTATTACCCGATAAGGTCCCTCCCACTTTGGCGTTAACTTGTTGGAATTCTTGGCCGACTGAACACGCCTAAGAACAAGGTCATCCTCCTCAAGGTTTCCGGCATGAACTTTGCGGCTATGGTAGCGGTGCAAAGCTTGCTGGTAGCGCGCAGCTTGCACAATAGCCTGAAGACAATCTTCCTCGAGGAGCGTGGCATGATCTTGCTGCAACTGCTCTTGCTCAAGCTCATCGTAAGAGAGCACTCGAGGTGACCCGTATATGAGTTCTATGGGGAGAACCGCTTCTGCCCCATATACCAGGGATAAGGGTGTCTGGCTGGTGGCTCTATTTGGTGTCATCCTGATTGACCAAAGAACCGCCAACAACTCATCAATCCAGCGTCTTCCGCACTTGTGCAACCTGTCGAAAGTCCTTGTCTTGAGACCCCGCAACACCTCAGCATTTGCCCTTTCCGCCTGGTCGTTGCTTCTTGGATGAGAAACAGAAGCAAAACAGATTTTGCTGCCAAGGTCTTGGATATATTGCATGAAGGTGCGACTTGTGAACTGCGTGCCGTTGTCGGTGATGACTTTGTTTGACACACCAAAACGGCAAACTAGTCCTTTGAAGAACTTGACGGCTGATTGTGTTGTCACCTTTCTCACTGCCTCCACTTCCGGCAACTTTGTGAACTTGTCGATTGCGACGTACAAGTATTCAAAGCCCCCGACAGCACGGGGAAAAGGGCCCAGTATGTCGAGCCCCTAGACTGAAAATGGCCAGGAGAGAGGGATTGTCTTAATAGCTTGGGCTAGCTGATGCAACTTCTTGGAATGAAGCTGACACGCTTCACAGTTGGTTACTAGTGCAGTTGCATCCTGGAGGGTAGTGGGCCAAAAGAAACCTTGCCGGAATGCTTTGCTGGCATGAGCTCTTGATCCTATGTGAGAGCCATATATGCCTCCATGTATATCTGCCAACAGCTCTAGTCTGTCCTCCCGCGGGATGCACTGTAGTTTCACGTTGTTCGATCTTTTTCTGTACAAGACATCGTCCATAAACTTGTACATATTAGACCAACGGGCTACTTTCTTTGCTTCTTCTTGTTCCTCGGGGAGTTCTCCTGTTTGGAGGAACTGCATGATGTGTTGTGCCCATGGTGGAGCCTGAGGCTCGACAGCAAGGAACAAAGGCATGTCTTCTGCCATGGAGCAATTGTCTCTACGGCAAGGGCTTGATGCCCTATTGGAGCCTATTGCCCCCGGCAAGCTTGGTGTCGTTCTCGGCAACTTCCTTGTCGGCGGCTCCTAGGAGCTCAACGGGAAAGTACTTGTCAGGGCTCAACTTCCTTCGCTTATCTGGCCTTGCTGATGGTTCGACGGATGGCTGAGTCAGTTGGAGCACAAAAGTCCCTGGTTCCACATGTAATTTGAGAGCAGCAGATTTTGACAGGTCGTCGGCAATGTTGTTCTCTGCTCGAGGAACATGCTCTGCCTGCAGACCATCAAAACGCTCTTCCAATTTCCTCACCTCATCTACGTAGGCTTCCAGCAATGGGTTCTGATAATCTTTGTTAACTTGGTTGACGACAAGCTGTGAATGACCTCTAACGATGAGCTTCCTAATTCCAAGTTCTGCCACAATCCTGAGATCAGCAAGCAGTCCCTCATATTCTGCAGTGTTGTTTGTTGATCTCTCCCGGGGAAAGTGCATCTGGATTACGTATTTGAGGTGCCCTCCGGTGGGCGCGACAAGCAGCACACCAGCACATGCGCCTTGCAGCGAGAAAGCCCCATCAAAATACAAAACCCAGTCACGACTCATTTCCTTGCCGAGGAGAGTGGTTTCTTGAATCTCCTCATTAGGCATTGAGGTCCACTCTGCAATGAACTTCGCCAAGCCTCTACTCTAAATTGTCGAAGTGCTTTCAAACTTGAGGCCAAAGCTTGACAGTTCCAACGCCCACTCCACAATCCTTCCCATCACATCTGGGTTGTGTAAGATCCGTTGTAACGGGAAGCGAGTGATGACAGTGAGCCCATGTGCCTGAAAATAGTTGTGCAACTTCTTCGAGGCCATAAGGAGATAAAGAGCAACTTCTGGACACCAGAGTATCATGATCTAGCCCCCTCCAAAAGGGAGCTAAAAAATAAACAGGTGCTGCACCATCTTCTTCTTCTGTGTCATTTCATTTGCTTGCGTAGATCCCGCCTTGCCGGCACCATATTCTGCAGGGGAGGGTCCCTCCTTGCTGGCACCAGGCCTTGTCGGGGATGATCCTGGTTTGTCATTTGACGGGCTCACCGCTGCCGCTGCTTCTTCATCCGCTTCTCTCTGTGCCACTAGCACAACACTGACCACTTGATTCGTCGCTGCTAGATATAGCAGCGATGACTCTTGTGGCTTAGGCGCGACTATTACTGGCGTAGAGGAAAGGTACCTCTTCAAGTCTTGCAGCACTGCCTCCGCTTCCGGAGTCCATTTCATTGGACGTGCCTTTTTTAAAATATTAAAAAGGGCAGGGCGCGCTCAGCAGATTTGGAGATGAACTTTCTTAAAGCAACAACACAGCTAGCAAGTTGATGCACATCTTTGACTCGCCTTGCTGCTTTGATCTGCTCAATTGCCTTGATCTTGTTGGGGTTTGCCTCGATCCCACGCTAAGACATAAAGAATCTGAGAAGCTTGCCAGATGGGACGCCAGACACACACTTCTCAGGATTGAGCTTGAGATTGATCTTGTGCAAATTTGCAAATGTTTCTTCTAAATTTTGTATGAGCATTGCCTTGTCCTTGGTTTTGACCACTATGTCATCCATATAGGCTTCCATATTTCTATGTAGATAGGGCTCAAAACCGATCTGAACTGCTCTTGCAAACGTTGAACCAGCAATTTACAACCCGAAAGGCATTCGTATAAAACAATATGTACCAGATGGGGTGATAAACGCGGTATTCTCTTCATATTCCTTAGTCATGAAGATCTGATGGTACCCTAAATAAGCATCAAGAAACGACAGCAAGTCGCACCCGGCAGTGGAGTCCATGATCTGGTCTATGCGTGGCAAGGGGAAAGGATCATTTGTACATGCTTTATTTATATCTGTCTAATCAATGCACAACCTCCATTTTCCATTCGCCTTGCACACCACGACCATATTGGCCAACCACGTTGGTTGGAGCACTCCTCTGACCAAGCCTGCTGACTCCAATTTCCTAATTTCTTCAAGAATGAACTCTTGCCGCTCCGAAGCTTGCTTCCTGACCTTCTGCTTCACGGGCCGCGCATGAGGACAGACAACAAGGTAGTGCTCAATCACCTCCCTAGGAACGTCGGGGATGTCATATGCTTTCCATGCAAACACACTGACATTCGCTTGTAGGAAGGCAATGAGCGCGCTTTCCTATTTGCTGTCAAGGGTGGAGCTTATAGTGAAAGCTCCGCCCGTGCCGTCCTCCTTGACAGACACCTTTTTGTTTCTGGTGGGGCTGCCTTGGATTTCTTGCTCTTGCCTTTGGAGCTCTCTGGCACATCCTCTTCGGGAGCACAACACTCCGAGGATGCGCGCTTGCCAGAGTGGGTGCAAGAGGTCTTGCCGGTCTTCTTCCCCCCGGGAACTCTAGTGGCAGGAGCACGTGCCTTGGCGGCATGTGCTACAACTGCCTCCCGGTAGAGTTGATCGGCGCAAATGAGGGCATCCTTCTTGTCGGAGTTGACGATGATGATGCTCATCGGGCCGGGCATCTTCATCATGTTGTAAGCATAATGTGACACCGTCATAAACTTGGCCAGTGCTAGACGACCAAGGATGCCATTGTATGGCAACTGGATCTTGGAAACATCAAAAACGATCTTCTCCGTCCTGTAGTTCAGCTCGCCACCAAAGGTAACTGGTAGCATGATCTTACCCTTCGGCTGGCTTCTTCCCGGATTGATCCCTTGAAAAGTACTCGTGTCTTCGAGATCTCCATCGGGAATTTGCAACCTCTTGATCACCTTGGGTGAGATCAAGTTCAAACTAGCTCCACCATTAACTAGCATTTTTGTCACCTTGAGGTTGCGGACTGTTGGCGAGATCAACAATGGCAAACACCCGGCCGGCAATGTGCGATCAAGGTGATCCTCGGCGTAAAAAATGATAGGCGTGTTGGACCAATTCAACGGCTTCTGGGCATGGACCAATGGCTCCGTTGCATTGATCTCACGCGCCCATTGTTTAAGTTGGCGGTGAGAAGAATGCAACGAGGCGCCACCATCATTGCACATGGCATCTGTAGCCTTCTGCAACTCATGCTTGCTGGACTCGTCGCCCTCTTCGTGGTCATCATCCCCTCTTTCTTGTCGCGGCCTCGAGCGGGATTCTCTTGTTGCTTGTCCTTGCCACGGCGGCCTCCTCGGCCACCACGCTTCTTGCTGGACCCCTCAGATCCTTCCTAGCCCTTCTCCTTATCTTGCCTTTAATACTCATCTTTCTGCCTCTCGACAAGTTGTTCAAACTTGGCAGCAGTTCTGGAGGTCATGGCGCTTGGTATGATGGATCTTGCAGTATTGCTTGTCGGAGAACTCTGGCTCGTCGGTGGCCGCCAAGGCCTGGCAGGCGGCGCACCCGGCAACCTCCTTGTTGGGGTCATCAACTTGGGTCTTCTTGGCGGTGCGGGGGTTGCCAGATTCTTCGACGACAAGCACAGTTTTGCCTTTGCGCTTCCTGTTACGCCGTCAACCCTTCTTCGCCGAGCCGGCAACGTCTTCTTCTTCAAAATCAGTTCCCACTTCGGCATCCTTGCCGGGGTACTTCCTTCCTTCTTTAGCCCAAGCGCATCGATCGGCCAAAACATAAAGCTCGGCAACATCCCTAACCTTGTTCATTGCCAGCTCCTCACGCATCTTGTGGTTGCGCACATTCTGATGAAATGCGCTGATAATAGTGGTAGGATGAACATATGGGATGTTGTATTGCACATGCCTAAATCTCTATATGTATTTGCATAGGGATTCACCATCCTTCTGGGGGATGAGGTGTAAACCACTTGCCTGGCGAGGAGCTTGGTGGCCTCCGGGAAAGGCGCCAACAAACTCGTGGCACGGATCCGACCAAGAGGAGATGGAATCTACTGGCAGGTGCATCAGCGACTACCTGACATTGAGCTTGAGTACCAATGGGAAGTAGTTGGTGAGCACCTTGCCGTCTTAAGCTCCGGCAGCTTGCATGGAGATGGTGTAAATGCTCAGGAACTCAGGCGGATGAGTCTTGACGTCATATTTCTCTGGGACCTCTGGTTTGAACGTGCGGGTAGTGGGCCATTGGAACTGCTGCAGATCACAGGTAACAGCTGGACAACCCACCTCGTAAGGTAGATCACCAGAGTGCCCTGGCGCGGGCCTATCTATAGTGGGCCCTGCGCACCTATCAGATTGATGGCGCGCTTCCTACCGCCGCTTGATGGTAGTTCGAGCGTCTTCTTCCATCCATTCCCGAAGAACTTGACATTGATCGCAACGAGCTCGTGGGTCAGACGACACCATGGATCCGTCATCACAGGCATTGACCCGCCGAACTAGCGACCGCTGCTGTCGTGGTGGAGGGGAGTGCATCGTGGTCGCACAACCTCCATTGCTTCCGCCATCGGCACGCGCCGGCCCAATGGACCGCCGCCGTGAAGGCCCGCCTTTTGAGGCACATCTCTATCAATGAAACCAAGGAGGCTCTGAATAGTAGCTCTACATTCTTCGAGCTTCTCCGCGGCGGGAGGAAAATCTAGGAGTAGTTGCACTCGCGCCAACGCCTCCGCCGGCATAGGCGGCAGCGACAAGCGCAAAGAACGTGAGGTGCTCAGACTCTTAACTGTGTTAGAAGGAGCTCCGTCACAGTCTTGCAACTGCGCGAGCTTCCACCGGCTTCTTGGCGTGCATGTTGGCCCTGCGCGTCCCGGGAATGATGGTTAGGGCTCTTTCCATGGGGATGCTTAGGGTCATCAATATTGCGGCGCTGCTCTTCGCACACGGACTGAGAAGAACGCGGCGCAGGCGCCGGCGAGGGTGTCTTGGAGGTTGCCCTTCCACCCCTGGAAATTACCACGCTGCCCATGAGCGGAACAACTCTGTCCTTGGATCCAACGGGGCGTGGGCCATCGTCGCGGATGCGGGCGATGCCGCTTGCCTGGCTCCGGTCACCAGAACATCGCGGAAGGTCATGATCTCTGCCTCCTCCTCCGCCCGCAGCCATCTCGTCCTCCATCCGTGTTGGTACGGGCAGATCGGGCGCAGATGAACCAATCACCGTCAAATCCTTCTTCTTGGGAAGCTTGACGATGAAGAAACTTATGCGCTAAACTACTAGATCAGGTTTGCACCACCTCTTACCCCTACCTGGCGAGCCAAAGATGTCGGGGAAACGACACCTATGGGATCACGAGGACCCATTCTATGACCTGTCAGGGAGAGAGGGGAGCACAAAGAGCAGATCTAACAATCAACACGAGGGATTTTTACCCAGGTTCGGGCCGCTGAGAAGCGTAAAACCCTAGCCCTGCTTTAGTGTATTGAGTGTTCTTGAGCTTCAGCTAGTTGCTACGCATGCAAACTGGGCCGGAAAGTCCAAAAGTCCTTTCCTGTATCGCCATGGGCCTCCTTTTGTACCAAGGGGCTACCACATTGGCGTACAAGCATACAAGAGGTGTAAAACTGCTACAGTGTGCATACTTATCTCTATCATCTTAGGACAAATGCATTTAATGCGCCATGTTACGTGTCCCTAACTTTATCGGGGACAGAAACAGAGCCCGTCCCGTCTGTCGCCGCCTCACCTCATCTTGCCACGTGTCTAGGATGACGAGGCATGCAATGCCATGCTGGTTGGCTAGCCGCTCTGCTGGAGGGGGCAGGATCTTCATGAAGATCTGCATGCCACCACGCAGGTGCTTGCCAGGCTGGCAAGCTAGTCGTCGTGCTGGAATACTGATAGGGCGGGCAGATCCTTGCCGTGGGTGAGCCTTGCCGCGCAAACATCCCCGGCAAGAATCTTTCTGGGGCCTCGCAAGTGTCCCCGACAAGAATCTTGCTAGGAACTTTGCCTTCTGGTCTTCACAAAGATCTGCATACCACCACACAGACGCCCCTGGGTCTTGGTCTTCACATTGTCAATGGTGTCAAAGCTCTCATCCTACAGGGTGGTGGTCTTATCGGGGCTTCGCTTCTCAAACCACCCCGGCAAGGATCTTGCCGGGAGCCCAGCTTGTGGCCTTTGGCCGTCTTATATTTGCTTCCAGCTGTCCCCATCAGGCCTTGCAATGGGTGATGCTGCAACTGCCCGTGCACAAGTATGGGGGTACTAAAAAGGCCCAAACTTTAGTACACCGACATCCAATATAACTTTTGTTAACCATAATTGAAACTTTAGCATGTTCCTTTATCCTAACAGGAAAAGATGGTTTCTCTATATAAGCGGTAGGCACAACTGGATCAACATTGTAAATGATAGTTTCATCTTTAACTGTAACGTGTTACTCTATCTCCTCTTTAATAGGGGTATGATATGTAAACCACTTCTCCTTAGGGAGATCAACATGAGTATCAACTGATTCACAAAAGGAAGCTACTATCTCAGAGTCAAGCCCATATTTAGTGATAAATTTATGAAAAGCATCGACATTCCATAAAATATTTAACACAATCAAACTCAAGTATTATACCTGACTCATTACCTTTGTGAAGTTCCCAATATTCAAAGTTGCGTTCAATTGTTTCCAGAAGATCCCATATGAATTCAATAGTTTTCTTCATAAAGGAGCCAGTCAAACAAGAATCAAGCATGGTTTGACCATTATGAGAAAGCCGATCATAAAAATTATATAAGATAATTTCTCTTGAGAGATCATGATTGGGGCATGTGTACAACATGTAATTAAGCCTCCCCAAGATTGAGCGGTGTTTTCTTCTTCATGAGGCCAAAAATTATATATATAATTACGATCACAATGAACCAGATGCATAGGATAAAACTTTTGATGAAATTTCAATCTCAATCGGTTCCAATCCCACGTTCCAATATCATCAAATAGCCTATGCCATGTCAATGCCTTTTCCTTCAAAGATAAAGGGAAAACCTTCTTCTTAACTTCATCTCCAGTTAGACCTGCAAGCTTAAATAATCCACAAACTTCATCCACATAGATTAGATGCATATCAGGATGTATTGTTCCATCTTCTGCATAAGGATTAGCTAGTAGTTTCTCAATCATACCTGAAGCAATCTCATAATAAATATTTTAAGTAGGTGCAGTAGGTTGAGGAGAAACTCTTTGTGCTTCCAGTCGAGGTGAACATACCCTGAACAAACCCCTCAAAGGATTGCTTCCCATAGTACCAAGTGACTGTAAATTTCAGCATGTAATATAAATGTTTCCTTACCAAATTCCACTCACCAAAGGCGTTTCACTCCCCTACAATGGCGACAGGAAAGATTCTTGATGACCCAAAAGTATAGGTTATCAATCATAGTCCTTTTGATAAGTAAGACTGTCAAACCCAACGAGGAGCAGAAGGAAATGACAAGCGGTTTTCAGCAAGGTATTTTCTGCAAGCACTGAAATTATCCATAACCGGTAGTTTGATAGCAGGATAATTTGTAACAAGTGACAAGTAACAATAGTAACTAAGTGCAGCAAGGTATCCCAATCCTTTTTGTATCAAAGGACAGGCCGGAACGATCTCTTATAATAAGAAAAGCATTCTTTAGGACACACGGTAATTTCATGTAGTCACTTTCATCATGTTTGTTTGGTTCGCGTTCGCTACTTTGATAATTTGATATGTGGGTGGACCGGTGCTTGGGTGCTATTATTACTTGAACAAGCCTCCCACTTATAATTGACCCCTCTCTTAAGCATCCGCAACTATGGAATAATAATTAAGGTAAATCTAATCATAACATTAAACATATGGATCCAAATCAGCCCCTTACGGAATAGCGCATAAACTAGGGTTTAAGCTTCTGTAACTCTAGTAATCCATCATCTAATACTACTCCATAATACATTACCTTAGGCCGAAAGATGGTGAAGTTTCATGTAGTCGACATTCACATGACACCACTAAGGGAAACAACAACATACATATCATTAAAATATCGAACGAATACCAAATGCACATGATTACTATGAAAAGACTTCTCCCATGTCCTCGAGAACAAAAGTAACTACTCACAAATCAAAATCATGTTCAAAGATCAGAGGGGTATTGAATATCATTAAGGATCTGAACATATAATCTTCCACCAAATAAACCAATTAGCATCAACTACAAGATGTAATCAATACTACTAGCAAACTATAGGTACCAATATGAGGTTTTGATACAAAGATTGAATACAAGAGATGAACTAGGAGTTGACATGAGATGGTGTTGGTGAATATGTTGACGAAGATTGGTCCTCCCATGATGAGAGGGTTGTTGGTGATGACGATGGCTTCGATTTCCCCCTCCCGGAGGGAAGTATCCCCGGCGGAATCGCTCCGCCGAAGAGCAAAAGTGCTCCTGCCCAAGTTTCGCCTCGAAACGGTGGCACTCCGTCCCAAAAGTCTTCTTGTTATTTTTTCTAGGGTAAATGGGCATATATACCAGAATATGGGCACCGGAGGCTGGCTAGGGGCCCCGCGAGCTACCAGGGCACGCCTAGGGTGGTGGGCGCGCCCTGGTGCCACGTGGGCACCTGGGTGGCCTCCTCTGGCATTTTTTTCACCAATAATTTTTATTTATTACAAAACAATTCTCCATGAAATTCCATCTCATTTAGAGATGTGTAGAATAGATATCTCTGACATGGCTTTTTCAGGTCCAGAATTCTAGTTGTCGGCAATCTCCTTCTTCATGTGAATCTTGCAAATTAAGAGAGAAAAGACATTAAAATTGCTCCACAAAGTGTTATATTGATTAAAAACATCACAAATAATAGTAGGCAAACATGATGCAAAATGGACGTATCAGTGGGGGCACGGTGGGCACCGAGAGGACGCGCGGCGCGTCCGTGCCGACACATTTCAGGCCCAAATTTGGTCGGAAATGGGTCCGCTCAGACACAAAACGGATGCGTTTTGGGAATGGGTCGGTGCGTTGGGCCAACACTTTTGTCCGAGGTGACACAAATGGATGGCGGTGGATGAAATGGGTCGCCACATTGGAGTTGCACTGAGATTACACATCTGTTCCATCTATCAGGTAAGTTTCCCCCAAAAAATCAGGTAAGTTCGGCTCACTTTCTTGGTTCATTTGCTTTAATATAGTTTTTCTTGATAATAGGATAATTTATTAATGCGTTTTAGGCTATCTCCAACTTGATCATCAAACGAACATCCCAAATGAACGTGTCTGCAGACATCTGGCCGGTTTTCGGCCATCCAATGTAATTCCTTGAAATTTCTTCCATATCGAACATTTCAGAAACGAAATTCAGATTAAAAAAAACCATGCTCATTATGCTACATGAAAATTAATAAAATTTAATGGTTTTTGTATGTATTACATCCAAACTTGTCAGCAGCTCCTCGTATAGGAAACTTAAGGCCTACTGGACCGGTCTCCTCATCCAATCTATATAAGGGAGTACTCAAGTGGCTTGCACGCCTCGAATGGGCCCGCCGAGCCTTGTAACTTACTCCCTCTCCTTTTGATAATGTAGTGCATATAGATTTTTGTTGTGTAATGCAGCATGCAATTTCAAAAAAAAATCCATGCTCACGCAAGATCTATCTAGGAGATGCATAGCAACGAGGGAGAGGGTGTGTCCACGTACCCTCGTAGACCGTAAGCGGAAGCGTTTCACAACGTAGTTCATGTAGTAGAACTTTCTTCACGATCCACCGATCGAGTACCGAACATATGGCACCTCCGAGTTCTGCACACGTTCAGCTCGGTGACGTCCCTCGCACTACAAAAAAAGACACATCCGTGACATTTTGGGCCGAACGAATTTTTTTCCTGTCATGCTTATGACACTTCTATGACGATAACTATGACAAAACCCGGTATCATCATAGATGTGGCGGGCTCCTACTTCTATGACAAAAAGTCATGAAAGAAAATGGGTTTTTGTCCTGGGCGGGCCGGAGACGCAGCTGCATGACATTCTTTCGGCCGTCCATGACGGAAAAGACTGTGGTAGAAGCGAGGGCGAGGAAAATATCGGGGAGTTCCCGGTTACGGTGGGTGGTCGAGGCCGAGTGATGCATGGAGGTTTCCACATTTCTCTTGTGTACGTGCATATGTGCAAGGCATTAGCTAACTGAACCCGAGCGATCACACATTACTGAACCCGAGCAATCGATCCCTTGGCTGTTAACTGAACCTGAGCGATTTATTCGCTGCTGAGTGAACCCGAGTGATTCCTTCACTACTGCTGCTAACTGAACCGAGCAATCAATCACCGCTACTGCTTACTGAAGCTAATTGAGCCCTCGTGTGAGACGTAGCCAGCCGGTGTTGGGTTGCCTCTTGAAGTATAGTGACTATTGCTACCATGTGCGCGGTACATAGAACGAGTCGAGACGTGGTGAGTCGAGCCAGTTGGTTGGTCATGGATGAATAGTTGCCGGTGGGGGTTGGATGAACAAGACCCCGTGGTAGTAGGACATTGCCGCTGGATGAACAAGACCCCGAGGAGGCCGCCGCACCCCAGCCAGTTGGGGGTGGATGAACAGGACACCGTGGAGGCTCTATGAACAGCCAGTAGAGGCTGGATGAACAGTAGTCGTGATGAACAGTAGCCCATGGAGGCTGGAGGAGGTCGACGGTGGATGAACAGTAACCCGTGGAGGCTAGAGCGAGGCAGTAGATGGTGGATGAACAGGACCCCGTTTTGATCGTAGGCGCTCCAACACAAGTCTGTTTCCTCCGTTTTGCGGTACGCCAGACCCCTCCCAATCAACACGACCCCGTTTTGACCGTAGGCACTCCAACACAAGTCTGTTTCCTCTGTTTTGCAGTACGATAGACCCTTCCCGATGAACAGGACCCCGTTTCGACCGTACGTGGTCGAACAGAAGGCCCGTTTCCTCCGTTCTGTGGTACGCCAGACCTTGTTTCGGCTGTTCCATCCAAGCCGGTTAGCTCCCGATGAACACAAGGTATTCCAACCCAATCGGTTGCCTCCCGATAAACACGACACTATTTCCTCTGTTCCAACCCAGTCGGTTGGTTGCCGATGAACAGGGCGACGTTGATGTACGCCTTCGACACCACGTATGTATGTACGTACGTAGTCGTATTTACTTTCTTGCAACGTGGTAGTACGTATGTGTACATGTTATAGATGGGACTGCGTGACATGCTACATCCGCGGCTCTACTATGACACGTGCTACTCCTTACTCGGCGATAGTTCATTGTTGCAGAGAGACCGATCGGCCAGTATGTACATAGACGTTCGCGACCAGACAGACAACGCTACGTACGCTTCGACCGGGTGGGTCCCAGCTGGTCCTTGCGTGCGAAGATAAAGCTGGTGGGTCCTAGCTCTCAGGGGGAAGAATCTTTTTTTTTCGTAGTATGGACGCACTTCCTTGCGTGTGAAGATGTAGTTGGTGGGTCCCAGCTGTCAGGGGGAAATGTTTTTTTGCGAAATACAGTGGCCCTTCTAGTGGGTCCCTGTTTTCAGGTGGAGGAATCATTATTTTGCACGTAATAAGGAGGCACTTCCTTGCTGCAGCCATGGACCCAGCTATCAGCCTCTCCACGTATAATACTCTTCGGATGGAAGTTGTTCCTTGACCACATTGACCATGCTGCGCTGAGAGCACCAAGGAGGTGGATGACGGTGAGGCCTAGGAAAGGGACGACGCGGAGCCGGGGAAGACGCGGAAGTGGATGGCAACGCAGAGACAGAGTACGAGGGTTTACTGGTTCAACTGCGATGTGAGGCTGCCATTGCCGCAGAATAACAGGAGTTGTGGGTGAGTAGAGGGATGGCCTGGCTAGCGGTTGGAGTAGGAGGGGGCAGTGAGGCCTACGCGGCAGCACAGCTGGCCACGGGAGGCAGGATCAGGAGGCACGACTCGTGATGGTTTGGGCGGCTTGAGCAAGAAGACCAGAGGTTGAAGAAGCACGATAGCCATTGGATGGACATCGTATGGTGATACGTCCATTTTGCATCATGCTTTTATATCAATATTTATTGCATTATGGGCTGTTATTACACATTATATCTCAATACTTATGGCTATTCTCTCTTATTTTACAAGGTTTACCATCAAGAGGGGGAATGCCGGCAGTTGGAATTCTGGCTGGAAAAGGAGCAAACGTTGGAAACCTATTCTGGACAGCTCCAAAAGTCCTGAGACTCCACGAAACGATGTTTTGGATTTAATAAGATTTTATGAGCGAAAGAAATAGGCTAGGGGGCCCACACCCTGTCCAGGACACAGGGGGCGCGCCCCCCCTATAGGGCGCGCCCCCTATCTCCTGCCCCCTGGTGGGCCTTCGGCATCCATCTTCTGCTATATCATCACTTTTACCCTGGAAAAAATTGGGGGCAAGCTTACGGGACAAAACTCTGCCGCCACGAGGCGGAACCTTGGCGGAATCAATCTAGGGCTCTGGCGGAGCTGTTCTGCCGGGGATACTTCCCTCCAGGAGGGGGAAATCATTACCAACGTCATCACCAACGATCCTCTTGTCCGGGGGGGGGGTCAATATCCATCAACATCTTCACCAGCACCATCTCCTCTCAAAACCCTAGTTCATCTCTTGTATCCAATCTTGTATCAAAACCACAAATTGGTACCTGTGGGTTGCTAGTAGTGTTGATTACTCCTTGTAGTTGATGTGTAGCGACCAGACCTCAAACAGTCTGATCTCTGTGCTCAGTGTCATCCCTGGATCAGTAATGCTGACACCACACAGTACTTGGAGGATTTATAACAGAGTAGCAATCACACACTTATTACATCGAATGTCTCAATAGAGAACTTATTGAAATAAATATGGCTTAAGGCCATCTAAAACGATAACAGCGGAAGGCTTGGAAGATAAGCGAGTCCATCAACTCCAACGGCATCACTGAGTATAGAACCACGACCCAAAGGCATCTTACTCATCGTTTGAAAAGTCTGCAACATGAAACGTTGCAGCCCGAAAACGGGTCAGCACATGGAATATGCTGGCAATGTAACACATAGAGAGCAACAATGGAATAAGCTATACTACATGAATATTTGGCTGGTGGTAAAGCTCTATGGTTACAGTTTTGCATAAAGCCAATTTTCCCTACTGCAAAGGAATAAATTTATTTAACTATCATGGTGGTTGTTAAACATTGAGAATGGTTGACAGCATTCTCAATCCCAATTAAAAAGTACTCATTAAAAACCCAACAATATTAATTTAGAAGTAACATGATGAGATTCACATGATATCCAGGTACTAGATACTCAAGATGTCCATAACCGGGGACACGGCTAACCATGATTAGTTTATACACTCTGCAGAGGTTTGCGCACTTTTCCCCACATGACTCGATCGCCTCCTCTTGGTTTCTCGCACTACATGGTGTTTGAGAAACGGATGACCGAGACATAGTCTTTCAGAAGCACTTGCACCTTACATAGGGGTAGACCGTACCAACCTACATCCCCTACATCTGCTAGTCCACCCCATAAGAGTTCGTACAACTTAGTCAACTATGCTAGAGCCCATAATAGCATGTGGCTGCACACGGAAGTTTCTAGTTGGAATAATCTCATGATCCCTTTGAGCCTGGGTGGCGGTCCGAAGAAATACAGGCAAGTCCTGATAGAAACCAGGTGCCTCAATCCACCCAGATGTGTATTTAAGTTGCCACCTTAAATAAACCATTAACTTAACAATCTCACATCTGTCATGAAAATTCACTCACCCAATCCACGTCTACTAGCATAGCCTGGCATAATAAGCAAACGTAGAAGTAACTCCCAAAGGTTTGATAATAAAACAGGTAATAGGTACTACCTCATCTACTTCCCATCCCACAATTTAATTAGATCCTAATCATGCAATGTTTGAGGATTGATCTAATGCATAAAACTGGGTAGTAGAAAAGGTATGATCAAAGTGTTACTTGCCTTGCTGATGATCCGGGAGACCTAGAGACTCGAAGTAACAGGCGGCGCACTCCGGGTATTCTATCGCAGACAAACAAACAAGCATACAATAAGTACTCATCTAATGCACAGGTAAAACTCGAGTAAAAGATCTAACCAGAATGTCCAACTTAAGAACTCCAGTTTGCAAAAAGAAACAAATCAAACAAAGCAACGAAAGTCAAACGGCGAAAGAAAACAGCTTCGTTTTACTAATCTGGATCTAAGTCAAATTTTACAATAGCAAAAACTTGTTTAAGTAGATTATTCGGAAAGAGGGTTTCGAGACGAAACTCCAGGCACTTGAATCGCCTTATTCCGATAAACGAGCGAAAAATTAAACTAAAACGAAAATCGGATCAGGAATCAAGATCAGAAAAATCGTGGGTTAAATCCGAGAAAAAGAAAAACGATGAACGGGTTAACGAACGAATGTTCGTTAACTAAAATAATCTGACGAACACGTTCGTTAAAACAAACAAACGAGCGAACGCTCGCTAATTAAACTAAACTGAAATAAAACCGAAACAAAAAACGAAAATAAACTGACGGAAAACTGCTCGGTTTTTAAAAAAAAAACAGCACGGAAAACGAGGCGGCGGCGAACCTCGGCGGCGGCGGCGGCGAAGTCGGCGGGGTCCAGCGACGGTGGCTGGCGGCGGCGGCAGATCTGGCGGCGATGCGGCTAGGGTTAGGGTTTGGCGGTGTGGGCCGGCGGCGGCGGCGTGGGCTGGCGGGGTCGGGGCGGCTGGGCCTCGGGCGCCGGGGCGGCGCTATATATAGTGCCCCCCGAGCGGAGTCCCGCTCGGGCACGACCCGTAGGTCGATTACGCGTTTTTTTAAATAATTCCGCACAGAAGAAAAATAAAAAGAAATACTAAACGGACTCCAAAAATCCCGAAATAAAATTTCCCCGGCTTCTAAAATCAAGCCGGACAAGATGAACATTTATTTGGGGCCTAAATGCAATTTTGTAAAACACACATTTTTCCTAAATCCAAATAAAAAGCGAAAAACTCCAGAATAAATCTTATTTGATTTTTTTATTAAATCTTCATTATTTCTTTATTTTGGGAAAGTCATTTTATTCCCTCTCTGAAATTTTGGTAGTAGAAATAATTGAAGATAAAATAAATAAAATCAAATGATCCTATTTTCAAAATTTGAGAAAAACTCAAATATGAAAATAATGAAATCCCCAACTCTCTCCATGGGTCCTTGAGTTGTGTAGAATTTCTAGGATCGAGCCAACAATGCAACAAAATATGATATGCAATGATGATCTATGTATAACATTCCAAATTGAAAATTTGGGATGTTACAAACCTACCCCCCTTAAGATGAATCTCGCCCTCGAGATTCGGGTTGGCTAGCAAATAGGTGAGGGTGGTCCTTGAGTAGATCTTCCTCTCACTCCCAGGTGGCTTCCTCCTCGGTGTGGTGGCTCCACTGAACTTTGCAAAACTTGATAACCTTACTGCGGGTAACTCTGCTGGCACGCTCTAGAATCTTAACTGGTTTCTCTTCATAGGTCAAATCTTCTTTCAGCTGAATCGCTTCCAGTGGCACAGTATCTCTCAGTGGTATGTCAGCCATCTCTGCGTGACACTTCTTCAACTGTGAAACATGGAACACATCGTGAACTCCTGACAATCCCTCAAGTAATTCCAACTTGTATGCTACTTCTCCCATGCGTTCCAAAACCTTGTATGGCCCCACAAAACGTGGCGCTAACTTTCCTTTAACTCCAAAACGCTTAACTCCTCGAAGTGGAGATACTCGAAGATAAACTCTGTCCCCGACTTCATATTCTGTCCCCTTGCGTTTTGAATCTGCATAGCTCTTCTGCCTTGACTGAGCTACCTTGAGCCTGTCGCGAATCAACTTTACTTTCTGTTCAGACTCCTTAATCAAATCTGGTCCAAACAACTGGCGGTCTCCAACTCATCCCACAACAACGGGGTTCTGCACCTCCTTCCGTACAAGGCTTCGAAAGGGGCCATCTTCAAACTGGATTGTTAACTATTGTTGTAAGAAAACTCTGCGTATGGCAAGTTGTCATCCCAACTTGATCCATAATCCAAAACAGAAGCTCTAAGCATATCCTCCAAAATCTGATTGACTCTCTCGGTCTGTCCATCTGTCTGTGGGTGGAAAGCTGTGCTAAACTCCAGCCTGGTTCCCAATGTTTCGTGCAACTGCTTCCAGAACTTCGAGGTGAATTGGGTTCCTCTATCTGATACGATACTCCTCGGAACTCCATGCAAACATAGAATCCTCGTCATGTATATCTTAGACAATTTGCCACTGCTGTAGGTAGTCTTCACTGGGATGAAATGAGCTACCTTCGTCAAACGATCGACTACAACCCAAATTGAGTCAGAGCCTGAACGAGTCCTGGGAAATCCCGTGATGAAATCCATGCCTAGTTTATCCCACTTCCATTCGGGTATAGGCAATGGCTGCAACAATCCGGCTGGCTTCTGATGTTCTGCCTTCACCCTCTGACATACATCACAAACTGCTACATACTCTGCAATATCCTTCTTCATTCCGGTCCACCAGAAAGTTTCCTTCAAATCCAAATACATCTTGGTATTCCCGGGGTGAATCGAGTATGGTGAATCATGTGCCTCTTGCAGAATCAACTTCCTAATCTCCGGATTATTGGGCACATAAACACGGTCCTCAAACCATAAGGTATCATGCTCATCCTCACGAAATCCTTTAGCCTTTCCCTTGCTCATACGTTCCTTAATGGAAGCAACTTCCTTATCTGTCTTTTGAGCTTCTCTGATTTTATCCATCAAAGTAGACTAAATCTCCAATGCTGCTACATAGCCTCTCGGAACTATTTCCAAACATAGCTCTCGAAGATCCTCGGCTAACTCCTTGGGTATTTCTCCCGTCATTAGAGTATTGACATGGCTCTTGCGGCTCAACGCGTCTGCTACAATGTTAGCCTTCCCGGGGTGATAATGTAATCTCATATCATAATCCTTAATAAGCTCCCACCGTCTCCTCTGCCTGAGATTTAACTCCTTCTAAGTGAAGATGTACTTCAAACTCTTGTGATCAGTGTACACCTCACAATGATTTCCAATGATAAAATGTCTCCATGTTTTCAGTGCGTGCACTACGGCTGCTAACTCCAAATCATGAGTAGCATAATACAACTCATGAGGCTTAAGTTGTCGTGAAGCATACGAAACAACTCTTCCCTCCTGCATAAGCACTGCTCCAAGTCCTCGACGTGAAGCGTCGCAATACACTTCATAATCCTTGGTCTGATCTGGCAGAATTAATACTGGTGAGGTAACCAAACGTTTCTTCAACTCTTGGAAACTAGCCTCACACTCCTCAGTCCAAATGAACTTAGTATCCTTCTTCAGCAATTCGGTCATAGGCTTCGCAATCTTCGAGAAATTCTCAATGAATCTCCGGTAGTATCCTGCGAGTCTAAGGAAACTCCTGATCTCTCCAACTGTTGTTGGTGCTTCCCAGTTAGTCACAGTGACAACTTTAGTGGGGTCTACTGCGATACCTTCTCCGGATATAACATGTCCGAGAAATCCAACTTCCTTCAACCAAAACTCACACTTGCTGAACTTGGCATATAGCTGATGTTCTCTGAGCTTCTCGAGTACCAAACGCAAGTGTTCCTTGTGTTCCTCTTCATTCTTCGAGTACACCAAAATATCATCAATGAACACCACGACGAAATTATCCAAAAACTCCATAAACACCTTGTTCATCATGTTCATAAAATAGGCTGGGGCGTTGGTCAGACCAAATGACATAACGGTATACTCATACAACCCGTACCTGGTGGTAAAAGCTGTCTTCGGTATATCTTGCTCCCGAATCTTCAACTGATGGTATCCTGATCGCAAATCGATCTTGGAAAACACCTTAGCTCCTTGCGACCGATCAAACAGATCATTGATCATTGGTAGTGGGTACTTGTTCTTGATTGTTAGTTCATTCAATCCGCGATAATCAACAACCATTCTTAATGATCCATCCTTCTTCTCCACTAGAAGTACTGGCGATCCCCACGGCGAAGAACTTGGGCGAATAAAACCTTTATCCAACAACTCCTTAATCTGCTTCTTAATTTCCTCCAAATCTTGGGCTGGCATCCTGTACGGTCTCTTGGATATAGGCCCAGTGCCTGGCAGTAGTTCAATTAAGAACTCAATGTCTCTATCCGGTGGCATGCCTGGCAACTCTTCTGGAAATACATCGGGGAAATCCCTTACCACTGGTACTTCCTCCTGCACAACTCCTGATAAGGAATTTACATGTGCTTTTCTCGGCTCATGCCGTGATACATACTTGATTCTTCTTCCTTTAGGGGTGGTAAGAAAAATCGACTTACTGGCGCAATCAATATTCCCTCCATACTTCGATAACCAATCCATGCCTAATATCACATCCAAACCTTGCGATTCCAAAACTATTAGGTCCGAGGGAAATACATGGTGTCCAATCCTTAATGGCAGTCGATCACACCATATACTAGCCGTATACTCTGCTCCAGGTGAGGTTACTAGCATGGGTGACCTAAGTGCTTGGGTCGGTAGTTTATATTTATCCACAAATCCCCTTGATATGTATGAATGCGATGCACCAGTATCGAAAAGAACAACTGTAGTAAATGTCTTAACCAAAAACTTACCTATTACTGCGTCTGGCTGAGCTTCAACCTCCTCCACGGTAACGTGGTTCACTTGCCCCCTGTTGAAAGGGTTTGGCTTCTTTCCTGAGCTTTCATTGCCATTTCCATTTTGGGCTTCTGGGCAATCATTTGCATAATGCCCAGTCTTACGGCACTTATAACAAGTGATATGGCTCAGGTCTGCCTTGGATGGTGTCGACGGGTTGGTGCGGCTTTGTCCATTGCTTCCTCCATTCCCGTTTCCATTCTTTGTGCCATTATGATTGTGCGAGCTGCCTCCTTCGTGAGTATGCTGAAAGTGTCCTCCTGACTTTGGGGCAAAGCGTGGTTTCTGCTGAGCTCCAGAATTGTACTTCCCCTGTGCATACTTCCTCTTACGATTGTCAATCTGCTGCTGCTTCCCCTCAATCATAAGAGGACGATCTACTAACTCCTGGTAGTTATTGAAAGTGGCTACCATCAACTGCATGCTCAGATCAACATTCAGTCCTTCTAGAAACTTCTCCTGCTTAGCTGCATCCGTAGCAACATCATCTGGGGCATAACGTGCTAGCTTATTAAAATCATCCACATACTGGCCAACTGCCCGTCCTCCTTGGCGTAAGTTGCGAAACTCACGCTTCTTCATGGCCATAGCTCCTGCTGAAACATGGGCAGTACGAAAAAGCTTGCTGAAACTGATTCCATGTGACAGTGTCTACAGGGTAAGTGGCTGTAAAATTCTCCCACCATGCTGCTGCGGGTCCGTCAAGTTGATGTGCGGCAAACTTCACCTTTTCTCCATCTGTGCATCCTGCGGTGGTCAACTCCCTCCCTATCTTACGGAGCCAATCATCTGCTACTATCGGCTCGGTGCTACTGGAAAACACCGGCGGATTCAACCTTAAGAAACATGCCAGATGGTCAACAGGTGGTGGTGGTGGTGGGTTGTTGTTGTTGCCTTGGTTCTGTACCAATGTTTGAATCAAGGTATTCTGCTGCTGAATCAACTGGGTGATCTCTGGCAGAAAAACAAACTCGGGGTCGCGTCTCGGAGGCATCTGAGGGTTTAAAGGGAGAGTTAAGAATAGAATGAGGTCTAGTGAGATAACACTACCCATATGCACATGAGACAAAAGCACACAATATCATTCCAAACAATTCAAACAAGGGCATACAACGGTCTAACTATCGTTACAAAAGTTCTTGGACTAAAACTAATTAAATGGTGGAAAATTCTACTGCTGTTATGGTGGTCAACTAGAAAAACTGCTCCGATGCAGATTCCATGATATCTGCTCCAGCTTCATCAACGTAGTCGTCATCGCTGTCGTCGGGATCCGAATCGGTGTCGTCGATGATGATATAATTATCTGGACAAGTAGGTTCATCCTCCTCTCCTCTAGGTGCTGATCCTCCCATGAATACTCCAATCTTCTCCTTAAGGTCACCGTTCTGTCTTACTAGAGCGACAATTTCTTCCATATAGTCTTTACGTGTAGCCTTGAGTTCTTCTTCTAGCTCCTTGATCCTAGTCATAGCCTTCTGCAGCTCCTCCATATCTGCGCACATCTGATTCTCCTGGCGTCGGATGTGTTGGTTTAACTCTTGAATATAAGCTGCGATTGATCTATCCTTTTTGGTGGTGATCATCTCCCAATGCTCATCTCGGCGCCCACAAATCTGGTAGATAGTATTCTTGAGATCGTTGTGGTAAACCTCTCCAATTCGTCCCATGGTGATGTGAGCTGCCATGCTTTTTCCTAGGCTCCATGTTGGTACATCAAAGGTAAACTCTATTGGCTCCGTGACTGGTGCAAACGTCCTTCCTGGAATGTAGACTTGAATCCTCCAGCGCTCCTCTTCGGGTAAAGTGGCGTTGAAAGTCCCGGTGATGCTTGGTACTCCTATGTTCAAGTATCTAGTGGCTTCCTTCAAGTGATATCCAAAAGGTGAATTTTTCATCTGGTTGTGCGAACTTGATCCTTGCATTTGCCATCCTAAAGAATAGAGAAGATGAGGAGTCAGAAATGAGAAGAAAGAGTAGTGATCTAGGGTTTAAGCTTAGTGGCCGTGTCCTACAGTTAGCGTGTGCTCTGATACCACCTTTGTAGCGACCAGACCTCAAACAGTCTGATCTCTGTGCTCAGTGTCATCCATGGATCAGTAATGCTGATACCACACAGTACTTGGAGGATTTATAACAGAGTAGCAATCACACACTTATTACATCGAATGTCTCAAAAGAGAACTTATTGACATAAATATGGCTTAAGGCCATCTAAAACGATAACAGCGGAAGGCTTGGAAGATAAGCGAGTCCATCAACTCCAACGGCATCACTGAGTATAGAACCACGACCCAAAGGCATCATACTCGTCGTCTGAAAAGCTTGCAACATGAAACGTTGCAGCCCAAAAACGGGTCAGCACATGGAATATGCTGGCAATGTAACACATAGAGAGCAACAATGGAATAAGCTATAATACATGCATATTTGGCTGGTGGTAAAGCTCTATGGTTACAGTTTTGCATAAAGCCAATTTTTCCCTACCGCAAAGGAATAAATTTATTTAACTATCATGGTGGTTGTTAAACATTGAGAATGGTTGACAACATTCTCAATCCCAATTAAAAAGTACTCATTAAAAACCCAACAATATTAATTTAGAAGTAACATGATGAGATTCACATGATATCCAGGTACTAGATACTCAAGATGTCCATAACCGGGGACACGGCTAACCATGATTAGTTTATACACTCTGCAGAGGTTTGCGCACTTTTCCCCACATGACTCGATCGCCTCCGCTTGGTTTCTCGCACTACAAGGTGTTTGAGAAACGGATGACCGAGACATAGTCTTTCAGAAGCACTTGCACCTTAAATAGGGGTAGACCGTACCAACCTACATCCCCTACATCTGCTAGTCCACCCCGTAAGAGTTCGCACAACTTAGTCAACTATGCTAGAGCCCATAATAGCATGTGGCTGCACATGGAAGTTTCTAGTTTGAATAATCTCATGATCCCTTTGAGCCTGGGTGGCGATCCGAAGAAATACAGGCAAGTCCTGATAGAAACCAGGTGCCTCAATCCACCTAAATGTGTATTTAAGTTGCCACCTTAAATAAACCATTAATTTAACAATCTCACATCTGTCATGGAAATTCACTCACCCAATCCACGTCTACTAGCATAGCCTGGCATAATAAGCAAACGTAGAAGTAACTCCCAAAGGTTTGATAATAAAACAGGTAAGAGGTACTACCTCATCTACTTCCCATCCCACAATTTAATTAGATCCTAATCATGCAATGTTTGAGGATTGATCTAATGCATAAAACTGGGTAGTAGAAAAGGTATGATCAAAGTGTTACTAGCCTTGCTGATGATCCGCGAGACCTAGAGACTCGAAGTAACAGGCGGCGCACTCCGGGTATTCTATCGCAGACAAACAAACAAGCATACAATAAGTACTCATCTAATGCACAGGTAAAACTCGAGTAAAAGATCTAACCAGAATGTCCAACTTAAGAACTCCGGTTTGCAAAAAGAAACAAATCAAACAAAGCAACAAAAGTCAAACGGCGAAAGAAAACAGCTTCGTTTTACTTATTTGGATCTAAGTTAAATTTTACAGAAGAAAAAACTTGTTTAACTAGATTATTTGGAAAGAGGGTTTCGAGACGAAACTCCAGGCGCTTGAATCGCCTGATTCCGATAAACGAGCGAAAAATTAAACTAAAACGAAAATCGGATCAGGAATCGCGATCAGAAAAATCGCGGGTTAAATCCGACAAAAAGAAAAATGACGAACGGGTTAACGAACGAACGTTCGTTAACTAAAATAATCTGACGAACACGTTCGTTAAAACGAACAAACGAGCGAACGCACGCTAATTGAACTAAACCGAAAATAAAACCGATCTAACGAGAAAAAAAACCGAAAATAAAAAAAAACAAAAATAAACCGACGGAAAACCGCTCGATTTTAAAAAAAAACCGGCACGGAAAACGAGGTGGCAGCGAACCTCGGCGGCGGTGGCGGCGAAGTCGGCGGGGTCCGGCGACGGCGGCTGGCGGCGGCGGAGGCTGGCGGCGGCGGCGGATCTGGCGGCGGCGCGGCTAGGGTTAGGGTTTGGCGGCGTGGGCCACGGGCGGCGGCTTGGGCTGGCGGGGGTCGGGGCGGCTGGGCCTCGGGCGCCGGGGCGGCGCTATATATAGTGCCCCCCGAGCGGAGTCCTGCTCGGGCACGGCCCGTAGGTTGGTTACGCGTTTTTTTTAAATAATTCCGCACAGAAGAAAAATAAAAAGAAATACTAAACTGACTCCAAAAATCCCGAAATAAATTTTCCCGGCTTCTAAAATCAAGCCGGACAAGATGAACATTTATTTGGGGCCTAAATGCATTTTTGTAAAACACACATTTTTCCTAAATCCAAATAAAAAGCGAAAAACTCCAGAATAAATCTTATTTGATTTTTTTATTAAATATTCATTATTTCTTTATTTTGGGAAAGTCATTTTATTCCCTCTCTGAAATTTTGGTAGTAGAAACAATTGAAGATAAAATAAATAAAATCAAATGATCCTATTTTCAAAATTTGAGAAAAACTCAGATATGAAAATGACGAAATCCCCAACTCTCTCCATGGGTCCTTGAGTTGTGTAGAATTTCTAGGATCGAGCCAACAATGCAACAAAATATGATATGCAATGATGATCTATGTATAACATTCCAAATTGAAAATTTGGGATGTTACATGATGCTAATTGGTTTACTTGGTGGAAGATCATATGTTCAGATCCTTTATGCATATTATTACTCCTCTGATTATGAACATGAATATGCTTTGTGAGTAGTTACGTTTGTTCCTGAGGACATGGGTGAAGTCTTGCTATTAATAGTCATGTGAATTTGGTATTCGTTCGACATTTTGATGAGATGTATGTTGTCTTTTCCTCTAGTGGTGTTATGTGAACGTCGACTACATGACACTTCACCATTATTTGGGCCTAGAGGAAGGCATGGGGAAGTGATAAGTAGATGATGGGTTGCTAGAGTGACAGAAGCTTAGACCCTAGTTTATGCGTTGCTTCGTTAGGGGCTGATATGGATCCATATGTTTAATGATGTGGTTAGGTTTACCTTAATACTCCTTTTTGTAGTTGCGGATGCTTGCAATAGGGGTTAATCATAAGTGGGACGCTTGCCCAAGTTAGGGCAGTACCCAAGTACCAGTCCACCCACATATCAAATTATCAAAGTACCGAACGTGAATCATATTAACGTGATGAAAACTAGCTTGACGATAATTCCTAATGTGTCCTCGGGAGCTCCTTCCTCATTATTAGAAATTTTCCAAGCTTATCCTTTGCTACATAAAGGATTGGGCCACCTTGATGCACTTTATTTACTTTATTTACTTGTTACTCGTTACTATTTATCTTATCACAAAACTATCTATTACCTACAATTTCAGTGCTTGCAGAGAAAACCTTACTGAAAACCGCTTATCATTTCCTTCTGCTCCTTGTTGGGTTCGACACTCTTACTTATCGAAAGGACTACGATAGATCCCTTACACTTGTGGGTCATCAAGACTCTTTTCCGGCTCCGTTGCCGGGGAGTGTAGCGCTTTTGGTGAGTGGAACTTGGTAAGGAAACATTTATATAGTGTGCTGAAATTTTCTGTTACTTGTCACTATGGAAACTAATCCTTTGAAGGGCTTGTTTGGGGTATCTTCACCTCAACCAGAAGAGCAAAGAGTTTCTCCTCAACCTACTGAACTTTATGAAAATATTCACTTTGAGATTCCTTCGGGTATGATAGAGAAACTCCTAGCTAATCCATTTGCAGGAGATGGAACATTGCCTCCCGATTTACACCTTATCTTTGTGGATGAAGTTTGTGGATTATTTAAGCTTGCAGGTATTCCCGATGATGTTGTCAAAAGGAAGGTCTTCCCTTTATCTTTGAAGTGAGATGCATTGGCATGGTATAGGCTATGTGATGATACGAGATCTTGGAATTATAAGCGATTGAAGTTGGAATTTCACCAGAAGTTCTATCCTATGCATCTTGTTCATCGTGATCGTAATTACATATATAATTTCTGGCCTTGCGAAGGAGAAAGCATCGCTCAAGCTTGGGGGAGGCATAAGTCAATGTTATATTCATGCCCCAATCATGAGCTCTCTCGGGAAATGATTATTCAGAATTTTTATGCTCGACTTTCTCTTGATAATCGCAACCTGCTTGATACTTCCTGTGTTGGTTCTTATATGCTGAAGACTATTGATTTCAAATGGTACTTATTGGAAATAATTAAACGCAACTCTGAAGATTGGGGTTCCGATGATGGTAAGGAGTCAGGTATGACACCTAAGTTCGATTGTGTTAAATCTTTTATGGATACCGATGCTTTTCGTGGATTTAGCGCTAAGTATGGACTTGACTCTGAGATAGTAGCTACTTTTTGTGAATCTTTTGCTACTCATGTTGATCTTCCTAAAGAGAAGTGGTTTAAATATAATCCTCCTGATGAAGTGAAAGTAGCTGCACCTATTACAGTCGAAGAAAAGACTATTACCTATAGCGATCCTATTGTTCCTACTGCTTATGTTGAAAAACCTCATTTTCCTGTTAGGATAAAGGATCATGCTAAAGCTTCGACTGTTGTTCGTAAGAGTAATACTAGGACTTATACACCTCCTGAGCAAATTAATGTTGAACCTAGTATTTCTATGGTTGAAGATCTCTTGGATGAGGACTTAGATGGGCATGTTATTTCTTTCTTGGGTGAGGCTGCTAATATTGCTAGACCTGATACTAAGACACGTAGACCTGTCGTAGGCATGCCTGTTATTTTTGTTAAAATAGGAGATCATTGTTATCATGGCTTATGTGATATGGGTGCTAGTGCTAGTGCGATACCTTATGATCTTTATAAAGAAATTATGCACGACATTGCACCCGTTGAATTAGAAGACATTGATGTTACTATTAAGCTTGCTAATAGGGATACCATTAAACCTATTGGGATTGTTAGAGATGTTGAAGTTTTGTGTGGGAAGGTTAAATACCCTGCTGATTTTCTTGTACTTGGTTCCCCACAAGATGATTTTTGTCCCACTATTTTTGGTAGACCCTTCTTGAATACTGCTAGTGCTAAGATTAATTGTGAAAGGAATATTGTCACTGTTGGCATAGATGGTATGTCTCATGAGTTTAATTTTGCTAAGTTTAGTAGACAACCTTGTGAAAGGGAACCACCTAGTAAGGATGAAATTATTGGTATTGCTTCCATTGTTGTTCCTCCAACTAATCCGTTAGAACAATATTTGCTAGACCATGAAAACGATATGTTTATGAAGGAAAGGGAAGAAATAGGTGAAGTGTTCCTTAAACAGGAACCTATGCTGAAACATAACCTTCCCATTGAAATTCTTGCGGATCCCCCTCCACCCAAGGGTGATCCCGTGTTTGAACTCAACCCATTACCTGATAATCTTAAGTATGCTTATCTTGATGAAAAAGAAATATATCATGTTATTATTAGTGCTAACCTTTCAGAGAAAGAAGAAGAAAGATTATTGAAAACTCTGAAGAAGCACCGAGCCGCTATTAGATATACTCTGGAAGATCTTAAGGGCATTAGTCCCACATTATGTCAACACAAAATTTCAGTGGAGAAAGATGCCAAGCCAGTTAGAGATCCTCAAAGACGATTAAATCCCAAGATGAAGGAAGTGGTAAGAAAGGAGATACTAAAGCTCCTTGAGGCAGGTATTATTTATCCTGTTGCTGATAGTGAATGGGTAAGCCATGTCCATTGTGTCCCTAAAAAGGGAGGTATTACCGTTGTTCCTAATGATAAAGATGAATTGATCTCGCAAAGAATTATTACAGGTTATAGGATGGTAATTTGATTTCTGTATGTTAAACAAAGCTACTAAGAAAGATCATTGCCCTTTACCTTTTATTGATCAAATGCTAGAAAGACTATCCAAACACACACATTTTTGCTTTCTAGATGGTTATTCTGGTTTCTCTCAGATACTTGTATCAGCGAAGGATCAATATAAAACTACTTTTACTTGCCCTTTTGGTACTTTTGCTTATAGATGTATGCTTTTTGGTTTATGTAATGCACTTGCTACCTTTCAAAGATGCATGATGGCTATATTTTCTGATTTTTGTGAAACGATTTGTGAGGTATTCATGGATGACTTCTCAGTCTATGGATCCTTGTTTGATGATTGTTCGAGCAACCTTGATCGAGTTTTGCAGAGATGCGAAGACACTAGTCTCATCCTGAATTGGGAAATGTGTCACTTTATGGTTAATGAAGGCATTGTCTTGGGGCACAAGATCTCCGAGAGAGGTATTGAAGTTGATAAAGCCAAAGTTGATGCTATTGAAAATATGCCATGTCCCAAGGACATAAAAGGTATAAGAAGTTTCCTTGGTCATGCCGGTTATTATAGGAGGTTCATTAAGGACTTTTCTAAAATCTCTAGGCCTCTGACTAATTTATTGCAAAAAGATATTCCTTTTGTCTTTGATGATGATTGTGTAGAAGCATTAGAAACACTTAAGAAAGCTTTGATCACTGCGCCTATTGTTCAGCCACCTGTGTCAGGACCCCGACTCAATGCCACATCGATCTAGCATGTAACACCTCATATCACTTTGCGGCCTCACGCACGGTATCCCCACGGGTGTCGCCATACCTTTGCCCTGGACCGTTTGCGCCTTTTGGCACACGTATACGATGGTGTCGCTAGCATCCATATGATAAAGAGCCCGGGCTGACATGGCTAGTCGTAAACCCAAAGTGGCACTAACTTACAGGGACAGGCATCCATGACCCAGCATCGAACGTGTCGGTCATCAGCGAGTGAATCCAGGCTGTAGCACTGAGCTAACAGGACTCCGGTGAACCGGCTGTAGCGGGCTAACAGGACTCCGGTATCCATCGCGTGACATTTCCCCGAAGGGACAGACACAGGAACGAAGAAGGACACATGCCGGCCAGCCTAAGTGTTCCGGAGCAGTAGCAAGCTACCAGGGCTCAGTGGAAACACTAGGAGACATTTCCCGGTAAGAGAGACTACTAAGGATAAACAACTAGATAGTCAGATCCCACACATAGCAATACACATTACACGTACGCATAACATGCAAGTATGTGCTGTACAACATGGCATCACAGCATAACTCAACAACTCATATAGATAAAGGCTCAGAAGAGCCATCATAGCATTATTACAAACAGGGGTCACATGACCCAACATTCAGAGCAATCAAGCAACAAACGGAAGCATTACATGTCTGAGTACAGACATCTATAAATGAAAAAGGCTGAAAGCCTGACTATCTACAACGTCCGATCAAGATCGTAGCTGAGGTACAAGCTACTTGTCGAAGTCCATGAGAACACTAGTAAGACCGAAGTCTCCGCTGCAAAAACATAAATAAAGCAACATGAGTACAAAGGTACTCAGCAAGACTTACATCAGATCCTATCATACATGCATTTGTATCAAGAGGGTAATGTGGGGTTTAGTTGCAGCAAGCCAGCTTTGACTCTGTGGCTATCCTGTTCTACGACTACCAGAACTTCTCTGAGGTGATATGACGCACACGAGTCCACTAATCACCACACAATACACTACTATGGATTCATCCCCGTCTCCCTACGAGAAGGCCATCCATAGCACTCACACTTGTCTTGAGCATTTTAGAGTATCCACTTCAAGTTGTCTATGTACCATGTAAGCATCCAAGAAGTCCATAACCGCGGACCCGGCTATTCGAATAGATCATGTTAACCCTGCAGGGGTGTACTTCTTCACACACGCTCTCGCCACTTACCGCCATGTACACGTCATGTAACTCGGCAACCTTCAAACGGAAGCCTGGCGAGGGTGTCGGCCACGACCTGACTAACCATACAAGACTCTAGCCCAGGTTTATCGCCTATTCGGGTTCCATCCGCAAGGAGATCCGGCCGGGGTTTTGCTCACGGCCCCAAACGATGTGAGCAGGGTTCCCGAGCCCACCATCCGGGTGCCACTCGGTACACCAGGCCACGTGTGCCTAGTCTGTCCCAAGCCCACCCTGCCGGGTGCCACTCGGTAGAAAAATAGCACTCCCTACAAACACCAGAAACTAGTTGCGACTCCTGGACAGAGATCAAGTCGGTTAATAAGTCGAGAGGGGCACTTAAGCATTCCAATGTGTGGTAGTATCGAGTCATTGGACAACATACATAGAACTCGGTGCTTAAAGACGGTTCCAGTGAGACAACCCACCATGTACTCCTACATGGCCTCTCACCGCTACCTTTACCAAATCGTGTTCACACACTTCACTCTCAGCATCAGAACATATCGTAACACTCCAATTCATTCCCAATGAACCAGACCTGACACAACTCTAAGCAATAGCAGGCATAGCATGGTAGGAACACAACATGGCTCAATCAACTCCTACACATGCTAGTGGGTTTCAACTATTTACTGTGGCAATGACAGGTCATGCAGAGGAATGGGTTCAACTACCGCAGCACAAAGTAGCAGATGAATCGTTGTTGTCCTAATGCAATAACTGAGAGCAGGAGCGAGAGAGTAGGGTTTTATCGAAATGAACAAGGGGGTTTGCTTGCCTGGTAAATCAACAAGGGAGGCACTGCTTCACAGACAGGTACTCTGGAACATCTCCGGAGCAGGACCTATCGAGAAGGAACAGTGCCGGCAATCAATACACAATCATATGCAACAATATGATGCATGAACATGGCATGAAGATGTGATGTTGTGTGAGCTAATGCAACTAGTAATCATTTGGTTTGAAATCCATTTGAACCCAAAAGCTCAAATGCACTTCCAAAGTAGGCTCTTATATATGCCATAATGTGTTTTCCCATATACAGCATGTATAAGTTGGTTTGTCATGCATGAAACTAGTACAGATGGAAAGATTGCATTTTTCTGATAATTTTTCATATATAAATTATTTTAATCTGAGTTACGGTTGAATTTCTATGAATTTTTGAAGTTTAAATCAATTTCTGGAATTTCCTGAATTATTTTAATTCCAGAAAATATATATTGCGCCAGCATGACGTCAGCACGACGTCAGCGGTCAACTGCGGCTGACTGGGGTCAAACCTGACGTGTGGGGTCCACACGTCAGTGACAGGGGGTTAAACAGGGTTAGTTTAATCCTAACTAAAGGATTAGTGGCGCTGGGGCCCACTGTCAGTGTCATGGTTAAATAACAGAGGTTAATTAAATTTAAACTAATCCTAAACTAGAATTAGCAGGGACGGGCCCCACTTGTCATTGTGCCAGGGGAGGTCAAACCCCCTGGTCAACTGGGGCTAACACGCCGGCGTTTAGCCGCCGGCGGCAGCAAACGCGGCGGAGGGCGCGGGATTGCCACTCCGGCGCCCAATGGAGCAGCGGAGGGCACGCGCGGGAAGCTGGGGCTCGCGCGCATCCACTGGTGCCCTCCGTTTCACCGGAGACGGCCTAAATCGACGGCGGCGACCACTTGGGCGGCGGCCGGAGTTCGGGCGCGAGCGGGATCAGGCTGCGGGGCACGGGGAGGCCACCTGAGGGGCTCGGTGGCACCCTCTTGGCACCAGGAGCACGATGGGGTGCTCGGTTGCAAGCTGCGGTGGCCAGGGCGACGGCGGCGACTTGAACGGCGGCAAGAAGCTTCGGCCGTGGTGGGGAGGAGGGCTACGGCGTGCGGGTGACTAGGCGGAGAGGGGGAAACGGTGGCGGAGCTCACCGCGGTTGCAGCGGGCGTCGAAGCGGGCTCGGGGACGCACTGGAGACGGCAGGGCAGCGATGGGGATCCACGGCGGCCGGTGATGAAGAAGACGACGGTGTCGGTGATGGGGCGCGTCCCTGGTCACTTGGCTCGTCGAGGATGATGCGAACGACGAGGCGGAGCTTCTAGGCTCGGGCGGAGGGCGAGGGGAGGCCGGTGGCCGCGGCAACGGCGAGCGGCGGCGGTGATGGCGCTCGGGTGTGCGAGGGAGAGAGCAGGGGAAGACGAGGAGGGCGAGGGAGAGTGCGAGAGAGGTCGGGGCGGCGCGTGGCGTCTCCAGAGCATCCAGACGAGGAGGGGAGAGGCAGGCAGGCAGAGAGGGAGGTGGCGTGGCACGGCGGAGCGCGCGTGCGTCGGGCACGCGCCCGTCCCCCTGTCGAGGACGAAGACGACAGAGGAGGGGGCCAGGTGGGCTGGGCCGGTGCTGGCTGCTGGGCCGGCCAGGCCGCACAGGAGCTGGGCCGCAGGCAAGTCTCCCTCTTTATTTCTTTTCTATTTTTTCTGACATATGTTTTGATTTAATTAAAAATACTAAATCAATTTATTACCTTATGCCAATTTTTGCAGGGGCTAACTATATTATTCCAGAGCTCCTTAATAAATGGCATAGTTTTTGGACCATATTATATATATATAACAATATATATCCAAGGCAAATAATTATCGGATTAATCCAAATGGCCAAAAATTAAATATCCATGAGCTCCTAAAATATTGGTTTGATTTTTATCTCTGTCCAATATTTTCAGATGGCAACATGAACATTTTCTTGGACCCTTTTGGAGCAATTTTTATTTGGGGTTATTTTCAAAAATGATTCTGAGGGTTTCACAAATCCCCATTTCAAATTAAATGGAATTTAAACATTATGCACAAATGACTAGCTAGTCTAGGTCATACCAGACTAGGGATGTGACAACTCGCCCCCACTTGAAAGAATCTCGTCCCGAGATTCAGGGGTCGACGGAAAGAAAGCGGGGTACTCCAGTCGAAGACGATCTTCTCGCTCCCAAGTAGCTTCTCTCTCGGAATGATGAGACCACTGAACCTTGAGAAACTTGATGTTCTGACGTCGGGTAACACGCTCTGCTTGATCAAGAATGCGAACCGGGTACTCTCGGTATGTCAGGTTATCTTGGAGATCAAGCGTTTCGTGGTCCACTTCGCGGATGGGATCCGAGAAGCAACGCCTGAGTTGAGAGACGTGGAAGACATCATGAACTCGAGAAAGATGTGGGGGTAGTTCCAATTGGTAGGCAACCTCTCCTCGTTTAGCGAGAATGCGAAAAGGACCAATGTAACGAGGAGCCAACTTGCCCTTGATACCGAAACGATGGGTACCCTTCATGGGAGTAACCCGAAGGTAAGCTTGGTCGCCAATTTCATAAGTCATATCCTATGATGACGATCGTACTGGCTCTTTTGACGAGACTGGGCTGTTTTCAAATTCTCACGAATGATGCGAACTTGCTCTTCTGCCTCCTGGATCATGTCCGGTCCAAAGAATTGTCTTTCACCGGTTTCTGACCAGTTCAAAGGTGTTCGACATCTTCGTCCATAGAGAACCTCAAAAGGAGCTTTCTTGAGGCTGGATTGATAGCTATTGTTATAAGCAAACTCGGCAAAAGGAAGACATTTCTCCCAATCCATACCGAATGAGATAACGCAAGCTCTAAGCATGTCTTCGAGAATTTGGTTGACCCGTTCCACCTGACCACTCGACTGAGGGTGGAAAGCGGTACTGAAGGAAAGATGGGTTCCCATGGCAGTTTGGAAACTCTCCCAGAAATGAGAAGTGAAAAGACTGCCACGGTCTGAATTGATCTCTAGTGGAACACCATGAAGTGACACTATTCGAGAAATGTATAAGTCAGCAAGCTGACTAGCAGTGATACTCTCTCGAACAGGAAGGAAGTGAGCCACTTTGGAAAGACGATCAATGACTACGAAGATAGCGTTATTCCCTCTCTTGGTCCTGGGAAAGCCGGTGATGAAGTCCATACCAACTTTATCCCATTTCCATTCAGGAATAGCTAAAGGCTGAAGGGTGCCAGCAGGTCTTTGATGCTCTGCCTTAACGCGACGACAAACGTCACATTTAGCAATGAACTCAGCGATTTCTCTCTTCATCCTAGTCCACCAGAACCTCTGGCGTAGGCCCTGATACATCTTAGTACTACCGGGATGAATCGTGAAAGGAGTTTCATGCGCCTCCTTAAGAATCAATTGTCGCAGATGTTGACTCTTGGGAACCACCAAGCGATTCACAAAGAAGACAACACCTCGATCATCCATAGAGAAACATCCACCAACTCCCTTCTTAATGTTTCTCTTAATGCGGATAACACCCCTATCAAACTTCTGGTCAGAGATGATCTGATCCTCAAGGGTAGGTTTCGCCACCAAGGTAGAAAGGAATCCATGAGGAGCCATGTGAAGGTTAAGCTTACAGAATTCCTCATGGAGAAGTGGTTGGCCTTGCTGCAACATGAGATTGTTGCAATAGGATTTACGGCTTAGAGCATCAGCCATGACATTGGCTTTGCCTGGGGTGTAGGTAATCCCTAGATCATAATCTGTGATTAACTCCAACCAACGTCTTTGCCTAAGGTTCAGATCCGGTTGGGTGAAGATATACTTGAGACTCTGGTGATCGGTGTAGATCTCGCAACGTTTACCAAGGAGGTAATGTCGCCAGGTCTTGAGTGCATAGACTACGGCTGCAAGCTCTAGATCATGTGTAGGATAATTATCCTCATGTGGATGCAACTGTCGAGATGCATAGGCAATCACATGACGATCCTGCATAAGAATGCAACCTAGTCCCTGTCGTGAGGCGTCACAATAGATAACAAAGTCCTTTGTGAAATCCGGTGGCACAAGTATGGGAGCAGAAGTCAGACGTCTTTTCAGTTCCTGAAAACTGTACTCACACTGTGGGGACCACTCAAACTTTTTATCCTTCTTGAGAAGTTCCGTGAGGGGTTTGGCTACTTTGGAGAAATTTTCAACAAAGCGGCGACAATAGCTGGCTAGACCAAGGAAACTCCTAACTTGTTTAACAGTCTCAGGTGGAGTCCAATCGAGAACGGCCTTGACCCTCTCGGGATTGACAGCAATGCCCTTACCATAGATTACGTGGCCTAGGTAGGTCACTTCTGGCAACCAAAATTCACACTTGGAGAACTTGGCATAAAGGCGGTGCTCTCTGAGTTTTTCTAAAACAAGTCTAAGATGTTCGGCATGCTCTTCCTCGTTCCTCGAGTAAATAAGAATATCATCAAGGTAAACCACGACGAACTTATCTAAGTACTCCATGAAGATCGAGTTCACCAAGCGGGAGAATGTGGCTGGGGCGTTGGTTAGGCCAAAGGACATGACGGTGTACTCGTACTGACCATAACGAGTGACAAAAGCTGTCTTGGGAATGTCCCCATTTCTGATTTTGATTTGGTGGTAACCTAACCTTAAATCCATCTTGGAGAAGACTGAGGATCCAGCGAGCTGATCATACAGGTCGTTGATCCTGGGGAGCGGATACTTGTTCTTTATCGTGACCAAATTAACGGGACGATAATCTACAACCATCCGGTCCGTACCATCCTTCTTCTTAACGAAGAGGACGGGGCAAGCCCAAGGAGAAGAACTAGGACGGATGAAACCCTTTTGCAAGGACTCATCAAGTTGTTTCTTAAGCTCGGCTAGTTCTAAGGGTGCCATCTTGTAAGGTCTCCTAGAGAGTGGAGCTGTTCCTGGGATAAGATCTATGACAAACTCTACATCTCTGTCAGGGGGAACACCTGGCAGTTCCTCTGGAAAGACATCCGGGAAATCACGGACTACCAGGATATCTTCAAGGTCTGGAAGAGGGCTGGCATTAAGAGAATAGAGCTGACGCTTTGCAACTCTAGTGGAGACAGTGACTATCTTGCCAGATGGGTGTGTAAGCTGAATAGATTTGGTGTAACAATCAATCTTGGCATGATGAGCTGTCATCCAGTCCATACCCAAGATGATATTAATATCTGAGGACTTGAGGGTTACAAGTGATGCAAGGAATACAAGTCTGTCAACAAGGATTTCATTACCATGGCTAATTCTGGTGGTCTACCATCTAGACCCTGGGGTTTGGATTTCAAGCGGAGTTGGCATATCACAAAATGACATGTCATGCAAACGAGCATAGCCTTCAGAAATGAAGGAGTGAGATGCTCCAGTATCGAATAGAACTGATGCTGGGTGACAATTGACAAGGAGTGTACCAAGAACGACATCCGGATCATCATGAGCGTCTTTAGCTGAGACGTGATGCACACGTCCACGTTCAGTGGGGGCTGACTTGACACTGATCATCTTGCGTGATGGCTTAACACAGCCAACAGTCTTCTCGGCCTGGGGTGGAGCATAACTAGTTTGAGAACAGTCACGTGCATAGTGTCCTGGCTTCCCGCATGTGAAGCAAGTCCCTGAGGTTGGACGTGGACCCGCACTGACAAGCGGTCTACCAGTAGGCCTGGGTGAAACATACGACTGAGCTGGATGAGGCACCACATAGGATTGCTTCAGTGTATATCCGGAAGGAAGAGCGGAGTTTGGAACCCAAATCCGGCGCTTCTGAGAACTAGAACCGGAGGAAGATCCCAAATCACGGGTGTGCTTACGAGACTCCTCGTAAGTGAGCTGAGCTGTCTCTGCATTAATGGCTTTGTTCACAAGAGCTTGGAATGTATCACAATGATGCAGGTGGAGATCACGATGCCACTTGGGATTGAGACCCTTCCGGAACCTAGCTTGCTTCTTGGCGTCCGTGGACACTTCTTCTGTGGCATAGCGGGCAAGGTTCTCGAACTCTCTGCTGTAAGCATCAACAGCCATCTTATTCTGGGTGAAACTACAGAACTCTTCTCTCTTGCGATCAATGAGGGCCTAAGGAATGTGATGCTCGCGAAAAGCCTCAGTGAAAACCTTCCAAGTAGGAATCTGGCCAGCTGGAAGCATAGCCTCATAGTTCTGCCACCAAAGACTAGCAGGACCTTCCAGGTGGTATGTGGCATAGGTGACCTTGTCATCTTCAGCTACGCTCGCGGAACGCAGCTTATGAGTGATGCTACGGAGCCAGTCATCTGCATTGAGTGGCTCGATGGAATGATGAAAGGTAGGTGGGTGCAAGCGAATGAAGTCATGAATGGTCGCAGACTTATTGAACCGATGTGCGGTGTTCTCCTCGATACGTGCCAACAAACGGTTAGACTCACGCTTGTTCCTCTCCATTTCTAACATGAACTCTGTCAACGAAGGTGGGTCGGGAGGATCCTCATCCCTACCATCTTCATGGTTCTGGCTATGAATAATAGAACTTGATGACATCCTGAGAAACGAAACCAGGGACGGAGTCAGCATCAACTATAGACTGTAGAATGTAGGACAAGGAATTAGTATCTCTCGAACTCCTAGGAAAATCCCGGCAGCATAACGGCAGTAAAATGCTCAGAATGAGACATCCTACTAAAAATGGGGTAATAACATACTCAACAGCATTACGAAAGGTTCTGAGATCATACTAAACAGACTACACCAGAAATACTCAAAACTGGGGTATGACTCTGATCAACCAATCCTATGGGACTACGGAGTAGTAACACGTAATCCTGATAGATGGAAGAGAAAGCCTAGTTCCTTAACCCCGTAGGAAGATAGGATGACTCAGATCAGAAGGCCATGAGGTAAAGGAGTAAAAGGAGCCTTACGTTCCTTCCCACAATCAATTCCCTTACATAACTAAAGAATTTCTAGACTCAACTTCGACCAGTTTGGCTTGGTAAGCCTAGTCATCTGCATTGAGTTGTTGAGTTATGCTCTGATACCAACGCTGTCAGGACCCCGACTCAATGCCACATCGATCTAGCATGTAACACCTCATATCACTTTGCGGCCTCATGCACGGTATCCCCACGGGTGTCGCCTTACCTTTGCCCGGGACCGTTTGTGCCTTTTGGCACACGTATACGATGGTGTCGCTAGCATCCATATGATAAAGAGCCCGGGCTGACATGGCTAGTCGTAAACCCAAAGTGGCACTAACTTACAGGGACAGGCATCCATGACCCAGCATCGAACGTGTCGGTCATCAACGAGTGAATCCAGGCTGTAGCACTGGGCTAACAGGACTCCGGTGAACCGGGCTGTAGCGGGCTAACAGGACTCCGGTATCCATCGCGTGACATTTCCCTGAAGGGACAGACACAGGAACGAAGAAGGACACATGCCGGCCAGCCTAAGTGTTCCGGAGCAGTAGCAAGCTACCAGGGCTCAGTGGAAACACTAGGAGACATTTCCCGGTAAGAGAGACTACTAAGGATAAACAACTAGATAGTCAGATCCGACACATAGCAATACACATTACACGTACGCATAACATGCAAGTATGTGCTGTACAACATGGCATCACAGCATAACTCAACAACTCATATAGATAAAGGCTCAGAAGAGCCATCATAGCATTATTACAAACAGGGGTCACATGACCCAACATTCAGAGCAATCAAGCAACAAACGGAAGCATTACATGTCTGAGTACAGACATCTATAAATGAAAAAGGCTGAAAGCCTGACTATCTACAACGTCCGATCAAGATCGTAGCTGAGGTACAAGCTACTTGTCGAAGTCCATGAGAACACTAGTAAGACCGAAGTCTCCGCTGCAAAAACATAAATAAAGCAACATGAGTACAAAGGTACTCAGCAAGACTTACATCAGATCCTATCATACATGCATTTGTATCAAGGGGGTAATGTGGGGTTTAGTTGCAGCAAGCCAGCTTTGACTCTGTGGCTATCCTGTTCTACGACTACCAGAACTTCTTGAGGTGATATGGTGCACACGAGTCCACTAATCACCACACAATACACTACTATGGATTCATCCCCGTCTCCCTACGAGAAGGCCATCCATAGCACTCACACTTGTCTTGAGCATTTTATAGTATCCACTTAAAGTTGTCTATGTACCACGTAAGCATCCAAGAAGTCCATAACCGCGAACCCGGCTATTCGAATAGATCATGTTAACCCTGCAGGGGTGTACTTCTTCACACACGCTCTCGCCACTTACCGCCATGTACACGTTATGTATCTCGGCAACCTTCAAGCGGAAGCCTGGCGAGGGTGTCGGCCACGACCTGACTAACCACACAAGACTCTAGCCCAGGTTTATCGCCTATTCGGGTTCCATTCGCAAGGAGATCCGGCTGGGGTGTCGCTCACGGCCCCAAACGATGTGAGCAGGGTTCCCGAGCCCACCATCCGGGTGCCACTCGGTACACCAGGCCATGTGTGCCTAGTCTGTCCCAAGCCCACCCTGTCGGGTGCCACTTGGTAGAAAAATAGCACTACCTACAAACACCAGAAACTAGTTGCGACTCCTGGACAGAGATCAAGTCGGTTAATAAGTCGAGAGGGGCACTTAAGCATTCCAATGTGTGGTAGTATCGAGTCATTGGACAACATACAAAGAACTCAGTGCTTAAGGACGGTTCCAGTGAGACAACCCACCATGTACTCCTACATGGCCTCTCACCGCTACCTTTACCAAATCGTGTTCACACACTTCACTCTCAGCTTCAGAACATATCGTAACACTCCAATTCATTCCCAATAAACCAGACCTGACACAACTCTAAGCAATAGCAGGCATAGCATGGTAGGAACACAACATGGCTCAATCAACTCCTACACATGCTAGTGGGTTTCAACTATTTACTGTGGCAATGACAGGTCATGCAGAGGAATGGGTTTAACTATCGCAGCACAAAGTAGCAGATGAATCGTTGTTGTCCTAATGCAATAACTGAGAGCAGGAGCAAGAGAGTAGGGTTTCAGCACGACGTCAGCGGTCAACTGCGGCTGACTGGGGTCAAACCTGACGTGTGGGGTCCACACGTCAGTGACAGGGGGTTAAACAGGGTTAGTTTAATCCTAACTAAAGGATTAGTGGCGCTGGGGCCCACTGTCAGTGTCATGGTTAAATAACAGAGGTTAATTAAATTTAAACTAATCCTAAACTAGAATTAGCAGGGACGGGCCCCACTTGTCATTGAGCCAGGGGAGGTCAAACCCCCTGGTCAACTGGGGCTAACACACCGGCGTTTAGCCGCCGGCGGCAGCAAACGCGGCGGAGGGCGCGGGATTGCCACTTCGGCGCCCAATCGAGTAGCGGAGGGCACGCGCGGGAAGCTGGGGCTCGCGCGCATCCACTGGTGCCCTCCGTTTCACCAGAGACGGCCTAAATCGACGGCGGCGACCACTTGGGCGGCGGCCGGAGTTCGGGCGCGAGCGGGATCAGGCTGCGGGGCACGGGGAGGCCACCTGAGGGGCTCGGTGGCACCCTCGTGGCACCGGGAGCATGATGGGGTGCTCGGTTGCAAGCTGCGGTGGCCAGGGCGACGGCAGTGACTTGAACGGCGGCAGGAAGCTTCGGCCGTGGTGGGGAGGAGGGCTACGGCGTGCGGGTGACTAGGCGGAGAGGGGGAAACGGTGGCGGAGCTCACCGCGGTTGCAGCGGGCGTCGAAGCGGGCTCGGGGACGCACTGGAGACGGCGGGGCAGCGATGGGGATCCACGGCGGCCGGCGATGAAGAAGACGACGGTGTCGGCGATGGGGCGCGTCCCTGGTCACTTGGCTCGTCGAGGATGATGCGGACGACGAGGCGGAGCTTCTAGGCTCGGGCGGAGGGCGAGGGGAGGCCGGTGGCCGTGGCAACGGCGAGCGGCGGCGGTGATGGCGCTCGGGTGTGCGAGGGAGAGAGCAGGGGAAGAGGAGGAGGGCGAGGGAGAGTGCGATAGAGGTCGGGGCGGCGCGTGGCGTCTCCAGAGCATCCAGACGAGGAGGGGAGAGGCAGGCAGGCAGAGAGGGAGGTGGCGTGGCGCGGCGGAGCGCGCGCACGTCGGGCACGCGCCCGTCCCCCTGTCGAGGACGAAGACGACAGAGGAGGGGGCCAGGTGGGCTGGGCCGGTGCTGGCTGCTGGGCCGGCCAGGCCGCACAGGAGCTGGGCCGCAGGTAAGTCTCCCTCTTTATTTCTTTTCTATTTTTTTCTGACATATGTTTTGATTTAATTAAAAATACTAAATCAATTTATTACCTTATGCCAATTTTTGCAGGGGCTAACTATATTATTCCAGAGCTCCTTAATAAATGGCATAGTTTTTGGACCATATTTTATATATATAACAATATATATCCAAGGCAAATAATTATCGGATTAATCCAAATGGCCAAAAATTAAATATCCATGAGCTCCTAAAATATTGGTTTGATTTTTATCTCTGTCCAATATTTTCAGAGGGCAACATGAACATTTTCTTGGACCCTTTTGGAGCAATTTTTATTTGGGGTTATTTTCAAAAATGATTCTGAGGGTTTCACAAATCCCCATTTCAAATTAAATGGAATTTAAACATGATGCACAAATGACTAGCTAGTTTAGGGCAAAGAGTCGATAAGAAATTGAATGTTATCCAGTATGCTAGTAAGACTCTTGATACTGCCCAGAGAAATTATGCTACTACTGAAAAAGAATTCTTAGCAGTTGTGTTTGCATGTGATAAGTTTAGACCTTATATTGTTGATTCCAAAGTTACTATTCACACCGATCATGCTGCTATTAAATATCTTATGGAAAAGAAAGATGCTAAGCGTAGACTCATTAGATGGGTTCTCTTGCTTCAAGAATTTGATTTGCATATTATTGATAGAAAGGGAGCTGAGAACCCCGTTGCAGATAACTTGTCTAGGTTAGAGAATGTTCTTGATGACCCACTACCTATTAATGATAGCTTTCCTGATGAACAATTAGCGGTTGTCAATGCTTCTCGTACTACTCCTTGGTATGCTGATTATGCTAACTACATTATTGCTAAATATATACCGCCTAGTTTCACATACCAGCAAAATAAAAAGTTCTTTTATGATTTAAGACATTACTTCTGGGATGATCCACACCTTTATAAAGAAGGAGTAGATGGTGTTATTAGACAATGTGTGCCTGAGCATGAACAGGAACAGATCCTACGCAAGTGTCACTCTGAATCCTATGGAGGATACCACGCTGGAGATAAAACTGCACACAAGGTACTATAGTCTGGTTTTTATTGGCCTACTCTCTTCAAAGATGCTCGTAAGTTTGTCTTATCTTGTGATGAATGTCAAAGAATAGGTAACATTAGTAGACGTCAAGAAATGCCTATGAATTATTCTCTTGTTATTGAACCATTTGATGTTTGGGGCTTTGACTATATGGGACCTTTTCCTGCCTCTAATGGTTATACTCATATTTTTGTTGATGTTGATTACGTTACTAAGTGGGTAGAAGCTATTCGAGCTAGTAGTGCTGATCATAACACCTCAATTAAAATGCTTAAAGAAGTTATTTTTCCGAGGTTTGGAGTCCCTAGATATCTTATGACTGATGGTGGTTCACATTTTATTCATGGTGCTTTCCATAAGATGCTTGCTAAGTATGATGTAAATCATAGAATAGCATCTCCTTATCATTCGCATTCTAGTGGTCAAGTAGAGTTGAGCAATAGAGAGCTCAAATTAATTTTCCAAAATACTGTGAATAGATCTAGAAAGAATTGGTCCAAAAAACTTAATGATGCATTACGGGCCTATAGAACTTCATACAAAAATCCTATGGGCATGTCCTTATAAGATGGTTTATGGAAAAGCGTGTCATTTACCTCTTGAACTTGAACATAAAGCATATTGGGCTATTAAGGAGCTCAATTATGACTTCAAACTTGCCGGTGAGAAGAGGTTGTTTGATATTAGCTCACTGGATGAATGGATAACCCAAGCATATGATAATGCCAAGCTTTTCAAAGAAAAAGTCAAACGCTGGCATGATAAGAGGATACAAAAGCGTGGTTTAACGTAGGAGATTATGTGTTATTGTTCAACTCTCGTTTAAGGTTTTTTGCAGGAAAACTTCTCTCAAAATGGGAAGGTCCCTACGTTATCGAGGAGGTCTATCATTCTGGTGCTATAAAAATCAATAACTTCGAAGGCACAAGTCCAAGGGTGGTTAACGGTCAAAGGATTAAACACTATATTTTAGGTAATCCTATCAATGTTGAAACTAATATTATTGAAACCGTAACCCGTGAGGAATACATAAAGGACACTTTCCAGAACGTTTCAGACTCCGAAAAGGTATAGGTATGTGGTACGGTAAGTAAACCGACTCCAAAACAATTTTAGTGGCAAGTTTCATCAGTTTTGGATTATTTAAGAATTTTAGGAAGAAAGAAGTAGTCAGAAAGGGATGCGAAGCCCCCACGAGAGTGGAGGGCGCGCCCCCCTGTAGGGCGCCCCCCCTGTCTCGTGGGCACCTCGTGTGCCTCCCGGACTCCGTTTTCTTGTATGTTACGTATTTTGATCAGTAAAAATTCATTATATATACTCCCAAAGGTTTTGACCACCGTATCTTGTAAATATCCTCTGTTTTCGTTTCGAGCTATTTCTGTATCAGATCTAGAGCATCATGGCGTCTCCAAGCACTCCCAAGGACAAGTTTTTCGAGAGGGTTATCAACCCCTATCTCGCGGAGGTGCCGCAACACCCTCAAACCATTGAGATGCGTGAGTGGGTGCTGCACATCCGCGATGTGGAGGGACCAAGGCGTACCGGGAGCATGGAGACAAAGCTCGAAGCCGTGGAGCAAGAAGTTTTCAAGTGTCAAGGGATGGTGGAGCGTGGACTCAACGCCAACCAGATGATGATCACTGAGTTCACCAACAACCACAAGCTAGATGCCAAAGTCATTGGGGAGACCATCTTCAAGCTTCAAGAGAAAATCGAGCACCTCCAAGCCCAGATCTATGACCTGCAAAACCAGAACTGTGAGTATGAATATAGATTTAAGAGGATGAGTTTGGCTGCAGATTTAAGGATCCCGGAGACTCGATCATCCTTCTATGATGGAGAGCCTATGCCTCGGAAGACGGACGACAAGCCTACATCATCAACAACTCCACCAACACCACCTCCAAGGACATAATCACATGGGTATGGGCACTCCCCTTGGCAACTGCCAAGCTTGGGGGAGGTGCCCCGGTATCGTATCACCATCACACTCCTATCTTTACTGCTTTATTTAGTTCGATCCTTTTAGTAGTATCTTGATCTAGTAGTTTGAAGTTTTGATATCAAGTAGTTTCGAGTTTTGCATTGTGATCTCTTTATGTAATCGAGTCCGTGTGCTATCTATAATAAAGATTAATGTTGAGTCAAGGGCTTTGCTATGTTGCTATGATCTTGAGAAAGTAGAAAGAATAAAAGAGTTCATATTGATCTTATGGATAGTGATAACTTCACACATAGAAAGTATGAGGCATAAAATTTGTTGAAAGTTGATGAACGTAGCCTTGGTCATCGTTGCAATTAATAGGAAGTGATAAGGAAAGAGGGATTCACATATAAATATATTATCTTGGACATCTTTTATGATTGTGAAGCACTCATTAAGTATGACATGCTAAAAGAGTTGATGTTGGACAAGGAAGTGATAATGGTTTATGTTTTCCGACATCTCAGTTAAAGTATATTGTCATTGACCTTCCAAACATGTTGAGCTTGCCTATCCCCCTCATGCTAGACAAATTCCTTGCAGCAAGTAGAGATACTACTTGTGCTTCCAAATATCCTTAAACCTAGTTTTGCCATGAGAGTCCACCATACCTACCTATGGATGGAGTAAGATCCTTCAAGTAAGTTGTCATCGGTCCAAGTAATAAAAATTGCACTTTAAATATGCATGACTTATTAGTGCAGAGAAAATAAGCTTTGTACGAACTTGTTGTGGAAGTAATAAAAGCGACGGACTGCATAATAAAGGTCCACATACAAGGGGCAATATAAAGTGACGTTCTTTTGCATTAAGATTTTGTGCATCAACCCTAAACGCGCATGACAACCTCTTCTTCCCTCTGCGAAGGGCCTATCTTTTACTTCATGTTTTTACTTTATGCTTGAGTCAAGGTGATCCCCACCTTTCCCTTTTTATTTTCCTTTGGCAAGCTCCTCGTGTTTAAAAGATCATGATGCATATATCCAATTGGATGTAAGTTAGCATTGGCCATTATTGTTGACATCACCCAAAGGTGAATACGTTGGGAGGCAACACAATAAGCCCCTATCTTTCTCAGTGTCCGGCTGAAACTCTATAACCACAAGTATTGCGTGAGTGTTAACAATTATAGGAGACTACGAGATAGTTGAGTATGTGAGCCTGCTGAAAAGCTCTATTATTGACTCTTTCTAATGTTACGATAAATTGCAATTGCTTCAATGACTGAGATTATAGTTTGTTAGTTCCCAGTGAAGTTTTTGAACCATACTTGACATTGTGAATTGCTTATTACTTGAGCATAGGAAATCATATGACAAAATCTATATATGTTGCTGTTATTAGAATGATCATGATGCCCTCATGTCCATATTTTACTTTTATCGACACCTCTATCTCTAAACATGTGGACATATTTTTTGATTTCGTCTTCTGCTTGAGGACAAGCGAGGTCTAAGCTTGGGGGAGTTGATACGTCCATTTTGCATCATACTTTCATATCAATATTTATTGCATTATGGGCTGTTATTACACATTATATCTCAATACTTATGGCTATTCTCTCTTATTTTACAAGGTTTACCATGAAGAGGGGGAATGCCGGCAGCTGGAATTCTGGCTGGAAAAGGAGCAAACGTTGGAAACCTATTCTGCACAGCTCTAAAAGTCCTGAGACTCCATGAAACAATTTTTGGATTTAATAAGAATTTATGAACGAAAGAAATAGGCTAGGGGGCCCACACCCTATCCAGGAGACAGCCCCCCCTATAGGGTGCGCCCCCTATCTCCTGGGCCCCCTGATGGGCCTCCGGCATCCATCTTCTGCTATATCATCACTTTTACCCTGGAAAAAATCGGGGGCAAGCTTACGGGATGAAACTCTGCCGCCATGAGGCGGAACCTTGGCAGAATCAATCTAGGGCTCTGGCGGAGCTGTTCTGCCGGGGACACTTCCCTCCGGGAGGGGGAAATCATCACCAACGTCATCACCAACGATCCTCTTGTCGGGAGGGGGTCAATCTCCATCAACGTCTTCACCAGCACCATATCCTCTCAAAACCCTAGTTCATCTCTTGTATCCAATCTTGTATCAAAACCACAAATTGGTACCTGTGGGTTGGTTTACTTGGTGGAAGATCATATGTTAAGATCCTTTATGCATATTATTACTCCTCTGATTATGAACATGAATATGATTTGTGAGTAGTTACGTTTGTTCCTGAGGACATGGATGAAGTCTTGCTATTAGTAGTCATGTGAATTTGGTATTCGTTTGATATTTTGATGAGATGTATGTTGTCTTTTCCTCTAGTGGTGTTATGTGAACGTCGACTACATGACACTTCACCATTATTTGGGCCTAGAGGAAGGCATGGGGAAGTGATAAGTAGATGATGGTTTTCTAGAGTGACAGAAGGTTAGACCCTAGTTTTATGCGTTGCTTCGTTAGGGGCTGATATGGATCCATATGTTTAATGTTGTGGTTAGGTTTACCTTAATACTCCTTTTTGTAGTTGCGGATGCTTGCAATAGGGGTTAATCATAAGTGGGATGCTTGTCCAAGTTAGGGCAGTACCCAAGTACCGGTCCACCCACATATCAAAATATCAAAGTACCGAACACGAATCATATGAACGTGATGAAAACTAGCTTGACGATAATTCTCAATGTGTCCTCGGGAGCTCCTTCCTCATTATTAGAAATTGTCCAGGCTTATCCTTTGCTACATAAAGGATTGGGCCACCTTGCTGCACTTTATTTACTTTATTTACTTGTTAGTCGTTACTATTTATCTTATCATAAAACTATCTATTACCTACAATTTCAGTGCTTGCAGAGAAAACCTTACTGAAAACCGCTTATCATTTCCTTCTGCTCCTTGTTGGGTTCGACACTCTTATTTATCGAAAGGACTATGATAGATCCCTTACACTTGTGGGTCATCATACGGTCACTGCAACTAGAATTGTTTATATTGACTAAGTTGACAAAGCCCTGCGTCCACATCAACTTAGTAGGCCCACAAGTCAGCCTCCAAATATGGTGGGTCCCACCTAGTAGCGGGGGTCTTCATTTTTTTGTTTGTAATAAGGAGGCACTTGCGTGCAAAGAGATATAGCTGGTGGGTCCGAGCTGTCAGCGGCGGGAATGTTTTTTTCACGAAATATAGAGGCCCTTCCGATGGGTCCCCACTGTCAGGTGGAGGAATCATTATTTTGCGCGTAATAAGGAGGCACTTCCTTGCTGTGTTCGTGGACCCAGCTGTCAGCCTCTCCATGTACAGTCCTCTTCCGATGGAAGTCGTTCCTTGACCACGTTGAGCACGCCGTGGCGAGAGCACCAAGGCGGGGACGACGATGAGGCCTAGGAAGGGAATGACCAGGAGCCGGGGAATACATGGCAGTTGTTTCCCACGCGGAGGGGAGTACGGGTGTTTACTACTTCGGCTGTAGTGTGAGGCTGCTGTCTGTAACAGCCTTATTTTGGCCCTTTCTTTTTCTTTTGATTTTCTAAGGTTTTTTCCTGAGTTTTCTTTTTCCGTGGCTTTGTGGTCTGCAAACTGAAGAAGGTGACTTCTTCTTTCCTTACAGAGTGGCTTGTCATCCCCTATCCAACCCTAGGCCCTGTCATTCTCATCCTATCCCAAATCCCAATATTCTTTTATTGGGAATATTCATTTTCTATTAAAGGAATTGTTTTTCCCTAGGTTGTGAAGCAACATATATCTCCATCACTCCTAAAATTCCCAAATAATTCTCATATATTGTTTGGGTCATATATTCCTCAAATATGGCAAAATATTTCATTTGTCGTGTTTATCATCATCCTCAAATAATTCATTTCCTATTCTGCCCTAAATGGCACATTGTGAAGCAAGTGCTATTTTCCTTTTCCCACTTGACCTCAAACTCCTTGGACCTATTTTCCTATCCATATCATTTCCACATGCCAAAATGCAACTTCATTTGCCTAGTAGTCATTTAATTATGATTTTCCAAAGTTTCTGTCCAGAAAGAAACTTTGTGAAGGTGGTACAAACTAGGCATATCCAAATGAGTTGCACTTTTGCATGGTCCTTCATATCATCAAATAATAGCCCTCCACCAAAGTTGAGCTCATGTCATGCCTCCATTTGAGCACAACTTCAAATCTTTGTTTTTGTCCAAAATTTTAGTTTGTGAAGCAACTATATTTTATATTGCTTCATTTAAGCTGCCAATTTACCAGGACATTATCTCACCCATATAAACTCCCTCTACCAAGTTGTGGCTCAGTCCATTTAGCCATTTGCCCTGAGGAATTTTTCCAAGTTTCTGGTCAGAATAAGTCTTTGTGAAGCAAGTGCTATTTTGGTTAATCCAAATGGCATGAAACTCCTTGGGCATATTAATATCATCAAATCATTGGGCCATAAACATTTTCAGCTCATTTCATGCAACTATGTCAGTGCATCATCCAAATCTTCATTTCTGGCCATTGTGGCATTTTCTACAGCAACCACCCTCTAAACTCCTCCTCTTAAGCTGTTTGCTGGTGATCATAGTCACCTTAGTGTGTGATAAACACCAGACAAATCACTTCCTTCGTTTCCATGTATGTGTCCCCTCTGGATAGTACAAACACCTTGCTACCAAAACCTTTTGGCTCCTCCTGCAAATCTCTTCTTTGCCCCTGCACTGACTTGTTGCTTTGTTTAGACTCAGGGCACTTAGCTAAATGCACTAGACACGGTCGGCCTGGCCAAAACTCTCAGTTTGCACCAGTGCGCGTGGTGATCACACTTGCATCATGCTAAACTCACGCTCTGGCGTGTTCTTCCCCTTGTTACCGCGGCCTCTTCCTCCGCGTCTCGTCATCTCACCTTGTCCAGGAGCTAGCCCATGCTCGACTCAGTCACCCTGCCTCGCTGCCCCGCCCTGGATCGCTGCCGTGTGGTCGCCATCATCGCACCTGTGCCATTCCCAACCACTGACCTCCATTAAAGCTCGGTCGGGAGCTCGCTTGTGAGCTCCAGAGACTTCCCCCGCGCATATATAAGGACCCCCGACCTCTCCCGCATATCCCAAGTGATAGAGGCAAAGGTGTCCCGTCTTTCGATGAGATGATGGTTATCGCTTTGGTGGAAGTCGACTTTGATGATTCGACTACGAACGTGTGAAGACGTCGTGCCTTAGCAATCGCTAAACTAACTCCGAGAGGTTATTGACCAGTCCGGAGCACGATCAACCTGACCACGAAGGTCTATTTCCTGCAAGCAAACGAAAAACAAGCAAGAAACTAAGATTGCAATCTGGATATTGCGAATAACAGAGGAAAGCTTTACTGATCAAGGTGGGGTTCTGTGACGCCTTTGTCTGGTCGTTGAACACAAACGAAGTACGCGAAGTTGCAGCTATGGCGAACTTTTAATCTAAACAAAACACAAAGTCTAAACGGTGCCCTAATGGCTGTATATATAGAGGAAGAGGGGGTGAATTTCATGGCCCTTGGTGGAGGGGTCCGAAACTAACCATATCTCTTGTTTCCCCACACATACAGACTCTAAAAATAGCATATACTTATGTATTTCGAAATTACATGGGCCTGGCCCAATAATAAGGTGACGCAACACCTAGATAGCCTTTGGACGAAATTTATGAAGTGGCATCTTGTATATTTTGTCCAAGGCTTCATGCACTCATTATGGTGGCTTCAAAGTCCTGAAATCATCACTTGTAACTCCGTTCTTGTTCCCCTTGCACATGCCATCATCTCCATGCTTGTTCTTGCTCCAATGTTCATCCTTCTCCAAGCTAGGCCCTTCATTTGTAAGCAAAACAAATGTATCCAATTTAGGCAGCATCATATTCTCATGAACATTAGAATCATTACCAAGAAACGAAAGTACCTGATAATTTATTTGGCGTGCGCGAGCTCTAGTAATTGGTCCAGTATATGTAGCAGTAGGGGTTGTGGGTGTAACAATGGTATTGATGTACTCATCATCCTCCCCTTCTTGAAATGAAGTCGTCCTCGACGGAAGCTCATCTTCGTCACCCAAATAAGGCTTCAAATCTGCAACAATCAGCAACATTAGTATCATGATCTAAAACAATAGTATTGGGCACACCATGCAAGCGAATAATTTCACGAAAGAACAAATCAGCGACATTAACGGCATCATCGCTTTTATGACATGGTATAAAGTGTGTCATTTTCGAGAATCTATCCACGACAACAAATATGCTATCCCTCCCCTTCTTTGTTCGAGGTAAACCTAAAACAAAGTCCATAGATATATCCTCCCAAGGAACACTAGGTACAGGCAAAGACATATATAAACCATGAGGATTGAGTCGTGACTTAGCTTTTTGACATGTAGTGCAGCGAGCAATGAAACGTTCAACATCTCGTCTCATCTTTGGCCAAAAGAAATGTGTAGCAAGTACGTCCTCCGTCTTCTTCACGCCAAAGTGTCCCATTAATCCCCCTCCATGCGCCTCCTGTAACAACAAAAGACGAATAGAGCTAGCTGGAATGCATAGCTTGTTAGCACGAAACACAAATCCATCATTAACAATGAACTTGTTCCATGTTCTCCCTTCTTTACAATTCTGCAATACATCTTTAAAATTAGCATCATGCACATATCGATCTTTGATGGTCTGCAAACCAAATATTTTGAAGTCAAGTTGTGAAAGCACAGTATAGCGACGAGACAATGTATCAGCAATAACATTTTCTTTACCCTTCTTGTGTTTAATAACATAAGGGAAAGTCTCAATGAATTCAACCCATTTAGCATGTCTATGATTCAGTTTAGCTTGACTTTTAATATGTTTCAAAGATTCATGATCAGAATGTATAACAAATTCTTTGTGCCATAAATAATGTTGCCATGTCTCTAAAGTCCGAACAAGAGCATATAATTCTTTATCATAAGTAGAATAATTCAGACTAGGCCCACTCAATTTTTCAGAAAAATATGCAACAGGTTTGCCATCTTGTAATAACACACCTCCTAATCCAATTCCACTAGCATAACATTCAAGCTCCAAAGTCTTATTAAAATCAGGAAGTTGGAGTAAAGGAGCATGTGTCAACTTATCTTTCAATACCGTGAAGGCTTCTTCCTGTGCGGTACCCCAAACAAAAGGCACATCCTTCTTTGTAAGCTCATTGAGAGGTGCAACAATGGTGCTGAAATCTCTCACAAAATGCCTATAGAATCCAGCAAGGCCAAGAAAACTCCTCACTTGTGTGACCGTTTTGGGCTGCGGCCAACTCTCAATAGCTTCAATCTTGGCTTTATCAACTTCAATTCCCTGTGGAGTAACAACATAGCCAAGAAAAGACACTCGGTCGGTGCAAAAGGTGCACTTCCCAATGTTACCAAACAAACGTGCATCACGTAGAGCAATAAAAACAGCACGTAAATGCTCCAAATGTTCCTCCAAAGTTCTGCTATAAATCAATATGTCATCAAAGTAAACTACCACAAATCGTCCAATGAAAGCACGTAAAACTTCGTTCATTAATCTCATGAAAGTACTAGGTGCATTAGTTAACCCAAAAGGCATGACTAACCACTCATATAATCCAAACTTAGTTTTAAATGTTGTTTTCCATTCATCCCCCAATTTCATACAAATTTGATGGTATCCACTACGCAAATCAACTTTGGAGAATATTGTAGAGCCACTCAATTCATCAAGCATATCATCTAGCCTAGGAATAGGATGACGATAACGAATAGTAATATTATTAATGCCTCTACAATCAACACACATACGCGATGTACCATCCTTTTTTGGCACTAAAATAATAGGAACATCACAAGGACTAAGGGATTCACGTATATAACCTTTGTCAAGAAGCTCTTGTACTTGACGCATAATCTCCTTTGCCTCCTCTGGATTGGTACGGTATGGTGCACGGTTGGGTAGTGATGCACCGGGAATTAAGTCAATTTGATGTTCAATCCCTTGAATAGGTGGTAATCCCGGTGGCACGTCTTGTGGGAAGACGTCAGCGAACTCCTACAAAATGTTAGTGACAACAGGGGGCAAAGAGGAAGGCACGTCCTCGAATGAAAATAATGCCTCTTTGCACACAAAAGCATAGCAGACTGATTTGCTAAAATCTAGCTCATCAATATCAGATTTAGTGGCAAGTAAACATGCACTTTTCAATTTAATTTCAGAAGCAACACTAGATGGTTTATTATTAGGCTTCATTTGTTGCTCAAATTCTTTTGCCACAATCTTATTTTCACTCTTATTCCTCTCCTGTTTTGCTTTATTAGCTCTATTAATATCATCTTTCAAAATGGAATCAGGAGTCATAGGAAGCAAAGTAATATTTTTAACCTTATGAACAAGAGTATACTGATTGTTTCTACCATGGTGGACATAATTTTTATCAAATTGCCATGGTCGACCAAGTAATAAGGAACATGCTTGCATAGGTACCACATCACAATCAACATAATCAACATATGTAGAGATACTAAAATGCACATGAACAGTATGTGTTACCTTAACCTTGCCGCTGTTGTTGAACCATTGGATGTAGTAAGGATGTGGATGTGGTCTTGTGGTGAGAGATAGCTTCTCCACCATCTCCATGCTAGCCAAGTTGTTGCAGCTCCCTCCGTCTATGATAACGCGCACAGAACGTTCCTTCACAACTCCCCTTTGTATGGAACAAATTATGCCTCTGATTTTGCTCAGCTTGTGTGACCTGCACACTCAAAACACGTTGGGCAACTAAACATTCATACATGTCAGCGTATTCAGGAGCCATGTATTGCGTCTCATGATCAGAATCATATCCACCATGTTCTTCACGTGTAATAAGGGCCAAAGTCTCCTCATCATAGTCACTAGCGGACTCATACCCACCATCCTCAGTAGCAATCATCACACACTGAGATTTGCATTCTCGCGCATAATGACCTCTTCCTTTACAAAGACGAAAAATAATATCACTTGTGTGCCCTGTTGATGTCATGGAAGAAGAAAAACTCTGTGTCGGTCCAGCAGGTGCGCTCTTGGCAGATAGTGGTGCTTGTGCCTGCTTTCTTGTATCACGGCTGGAGGTGGCACCTGATGGAGGTGCTGGTGTAGTGGAATTAGAAGATGCACGCGGTGTCCATGAGGAAGGTCGACCTGCAGAAAAGTTAGTGCGCGCCATTGCTTGTCGATCCTGCACTTCACGTTCAGCTTTACAAGCAAGATGGAATAAACGAGTGATATTAGTATACTCCTTATACTCTAGAATGGTCTGAATCTCTCTATTTAATCCACCCATTAAACGTGCAAGCATAGCTTCATTCTCCTCAACAATACCACATCTAATCATGCCAGTTTGTAATTCCTGATAATATTCTTCTACAGAATTTTTTCCTTGTCTTAAACACTGCAATTTTTGAAGCAATTCACGTTGATAATATGATGGAACCCAACGAGTATGCATAGCAATTTTCAAAGCAGCCCAAGTAGATGGAATAGGATATAATCTACAATGTTCAGACCACCATACACATGCAAAACTAGTGAAAGCACAAACAGTGGCAGCAACCCGTCTCTCCTAGGGATATTGTAAACATGTAAAACGTTGTTCAGTTTCTAACTCCCAAGTAAGGTATATATCAGGAACATATCTACCCTCAAATGGTGGAATATTCAATTTCAATTTAGGAACATGGTCATGATCTCGTACCTGAGGTGGTGGTGCAGGCCTACCATTGCGATTATATACCTGAGGTCGACCTACTGGTGGTGGTGCTGGTGGCTGCACGTAGTTTTGATTTTGATCAACCTCATCCTCATAATCGCCCGCATACTCATCATCCTCCTGGCTACCAGCAGCAGCAGCAGCAGGAACCAAACAAGCATCAACAACAGGTACAACAACACCAGAAGTTTGGCCATCCTCAAGAGGAACACGTTGCGCTCGTCCATACTGATTCGGAAGGGGCGTTGTTGTTGTCGTTGCAAAGGTGCGATAGGTGCAGCCGGCGGTGGTTGTGGAAAACGCGCGAGCAATTCATTAAACTTGTTATCAATATTTGTTTCGAACGTCTTCTCAATGCCATCTATCTTCTCCATGGCCTCTTCAAATCAGTTTAGCACATCTTGCACCTGTCCACTCATCATTTGCTAAAATTTATCATGTAGCTGTTTGTTTGTTAGGTTCTCCCAATCAGTCTCATCGGCTTGTGATCCTGCGATGGTTAGCAGCAAATAGAAACAAACAAGAATATGATCCTATAGATTACTAGGAATAGGTGGTGGTGTATCACAGACCCGTCAAGAAAATCTCAAATTCTTACCAGTAGTCAAAACACTCAAAGCTTGGATAAAGCGATTACCAGGGAGAGTCAAACGCACGACGTACATGTATGTGGAGCTGGAAAGGCTTATAATATGGTAGCAAAAAGGGTCAGCAATAATCAATTCAGAGATACAAAGTTGAATAAACGCTCAACGACGATACTGCGTTGGTCCTAGGCTAGACCGTGCTAGAGACACGAGCCTAGTACACTAACAAAATCACGGCGCTGCACGTAAACAAGGGAAAAGCACACTCTGAACTTTTTTTCGCTCTGTTTTTTTTGCGCTGCTTTCTTTTTGCGAAAAATCACTATAATGACGAGTGTCTCAAAACTCTTCCCAGGTCAAACTCACAGGATGGGCACGAATTTTTTTGAAATTTGTTTTTCCAGAAATCAGGGCAACGACGACGAAAAAGTGCGACAAAAAATCACTGATGGTGAATGTCTCAAAACACTCCTGGGGACCTAAAAATAGGATAGGGAAAAAATATTTTCAGTTGCCGAAATTTTGGCCTAAAAACTGCACGGGGGTCTCCAGACTTTTTTCTTGAAACCTACTCAGGCAAGGAAACACGAATCGGAAATTAGATGGATCTCAGAAACAAACCTAATACAAAAAGAACTCAGATTAGTGGTGGATATATGGTGGTAGGATATGGCAGCGGTGATGGTATATGATAGCGATGGTGGTATATGGATATGGATCGGTGGTATATGGCAGCGTTGGTGGGATATGGCAGCGGTGGTGGTATATGGCAGCGGTGGTGGTATAAGGCAGCGTTGGTGGGATATGGCAGCGGTGGTGGTATATGGCAACAACGATGAAGATGGTGCGGCGGCGGCGTGACAAACTGTGTCAGAACTCGAAACTCTAAAGGACTAGACGCTAAGACCAGCAACTAGACACGACAATGAAACCGCAAATTCAACAAAGCAAAACCCTAAAAAGATTATGCAAAGGCTCAGATTGGTTCGGATATGATGAACTAACCCTAAATTTTTTTGTGGCTTTTTCGTGGACTGTAGGTATGAAGAACCGACTCGATCTAAACTACGAAAAACTGTAAAATCTCATCGAGCAACCTGAAAATCTGATACCACTTGATAGAGGCAAAGGTGTCCCGTCTTTCGATGAGATGATGGTTATCGCTATGGTGGAAGTCGACTTTGACGATCCGACTACGAACGTGCGAAGACGTCGCGTCTTAGCAATCGCTAAACCAACTTCGAGAGGTTATTGACCACGCCGGAGCACGATCAACCTGACCACGAAGGTCTATTTCCTGCAAGCAAACGAAGAACAAGCAAGAAACTAAGATTGCAATCTGGATATTGCGAATAACAGAGGAAAGCTTTATTGATCAAGGTGGGGTTCTGTGACGCCTTTGTCTGGTCGTTGAACACAAACAAAGTACGCGAAGTTGCAGCTATGGTGAACTTTTAATCTAAACAAAACCCAAAGTCTAAACGGTGCCCTAAGGGCTGTATATATGGAGGAAGATGGGGTGAATTTCGTGGCCCTTGGTGGAGGGGTCCGAAAGTAACCATATCTCTTGTTTCCCCACGCATACGGACTCTAAAAATAGCCTATACTTATGTATTCCGAAATTACATGGGTCTGGCCCAATAATAAGGTGACGCAGCATCTAGAATAGTCTCTAGACGAAATTTATGAAGTGGCATCTTGTATATTTCGTCCAAGGCTTCATGCACTCATTATGGTGGTTTTAAAGTCCTGAAATCATCACTTGTAACTCCGTTCTTGTTCCCCTTGCGCATGCCATCATCTCCATGCTTGTTCTTGCTCCAATGTTCATCCTTCTCCAAGTTAGGTCATTCATTTGTAAGCAAAACAAATGTATCCAATTTAGCCAGCATCATATTCTCATGAACATTAGAATCATTACCAAGAAAAGAAAGTACCTAATAATTTATGGAAAAACTTTGTTTTTGCCACTCTAGTTTTTGCCAACTTTGCTTATGCCACTCTAGAATTTGACATTTCACTTTTGCCACTCTTAGCTTTTGACAATATATCACTTTTGCCATTCCGTGGCAAAAGCAAAAAAATAAGAGTGGCAATTATGATACATGTCAAAAGCTAAGAGTGACAAAAGTGAAATGAAAAATTATCGTTTTTGCCACAAAATGGCATTTGTGATGTATTGTCAAAAGCTAAGAGAGGCAAAAGTGAGATGTCAAATTCTAGAGTGGCATAAGCAAAGTTGGCAAAAACTAGAGTGGCAAAAACAAAGTTTTCCCATAATTTATTTGGCGTGCGCGAGCTCTAGTAATTGGTTCAGTATATGTAGCAGTAGGGGCTGTGGGTGTAACATTGGTATTGATGTCTTCATCACGAAGCCCCTCAACAAGCCTTCCCGACCACCGGAGCATCGACATCTCGCCGGAGTCTGCCTCTGTTTGCTGTGGCCGCCCCATTTTCTTCTTACTTCCGACGAGCCTAGTCCCTCTCTGCTCCTCCCGAGTTGTCCATAGCGTTCCCCTCCTCTCTGCGGTTCGCCCCAACCCCTTGCCCCTCGCCGGAGAGCCCCGTGGCCGCGTCTCCCAAGTCCGGCCGTCGCCTCCGCCGTTCGGCCACCTCATCGTCCGGTCGTCCCGAGCCTCCTTGTGCCTCCCCGACCTCACTAGAGTACTCCCCACCTCCCGTAGAGCCGCCCCACCCCATCAGCTCTCGCAGGAGTGCCCTGCTTCGCCTAGCCCCACCTCCTCCCGTCCGCCTCTGTCCTCTCCGAACGCTGCGCGTCGCCGCTTCTCTAGGCCGTCCTAGCGCCCCTGCTGCCCCTGAACGGAGGAGGAATGACCCCACGCACCCGTAGGTGGCCTCGCCTCGGCCAACGATGGCCGGAGCCGGCCGGGCCACCACCAGCTTTGCCCTGCCTCGTCTCGCCCTCTGTCTCGCTCGGGACCGAGCGAGCGAGGAAGAAGACGAGCACGCCTGGCCCCTCCCCTGCCCCTGGGTCTCCCATGGAAGTGGCTCTAGGCCCAGGCCCAGCAGAGTAAGTGGAGACAGTTTTCAAGAAAACGTTTTCAGAAATTGAAAGCATATTTCTGCTCTTCTTTTACTAAAATACATTTACTTATTTGGAAAGTGTATTTCCTTCTGCTTCGGCCTGGAGTACGTTTTCCAGTTAAGAAAGCATATTTTTGATTCTGCGCCTCTGCCTTATCCACTCGGGGACTTGTTTGTGAATATTCTTTTTACAGATTGGTCCCCTCCTTCTTCTCTTCGTATCTCAACGACCGTAACTACGATCGAGGTGAAACCAACGCCCACTTCTTCGTCTCGTCGAGCCCGTTATGTTCTCATCATTTTCACTATGGTTTGACATACTGGAAATGACCATTTTTTCCTTGCCCCTAATCTGCCCCCTCCGAGAGAGAACCCATTCCAGCGATTCTTTCCGCGGCTTCACCACACTTCTTCCCGGAGTCTCCGTCACCCCTAGGCAAGCCACAACACACACTTGCATGATGGCCATGCAGTAGCCATGGCTTTCAACTTGAACATTTAATAACTGTCTGTTTGATTACCTGCCACTGTTATCATTGTTTCGGTACTGTTTATAGTTTCATGGTCACCTTCGTGCTATGTTTCGTTGCATCTGGTTAACTCGTGTTCTTGCTAGTATTACCTTCGTATGTCATGCTTGGTAGTAGTATCTGTTGATGTTGGTGATGGTCTTCGGTGCATGACTATCATCTGTGCGGAGTGTCGTTGCTATGTTGGTTCTGTTGCATCTAGTTGTTTACATGTTTACTTGGTAATGTTCTTGCTATGTTCTTGCATGGTAGTTGTTCATGATGCTAGTAGTTATGATTATGGTAGAGTTATGCTTGTGTTGTTCATGCTCGTTAGTATGTCATGCTCATCCGGATAAATGATTCATTGTTGTTATGCTTAAGGCTTATGTTGCATCCATGTTTATGTTGATATCATGTTCATGCATTGTAGTTGCATCATGTTATTTTCATATGGCTCAGCTTATTGCATTCAATTTTAACCGGACTTAATTGAACTTGAACAACTGTTGGCTGAGTCATGGTGCCTCTGAATCGAGCTGACGAGTGCAACCACATTTACCTTATGGGAGGTCTTTATTCGGTCCTTTGTCGTGCCTCTTGCCGGTGCCTCCAACGAGGGAAGGTTATGGGCGTGCGGTACCCTGGCCCGAAAAGCAGACATAACCTTGTGTGCCCGTTGTTGTTATATCCGGATTGTCCCCGTTTGGGACCGTTTTGCCACGACGGTGGCCGAAGATGCCTTTGGTAGGCATGGGGCCACCCATGACTTAGCCCTGAGAGGGAGTTGGTCGAAGTGGCCGGAAGGATGTCATGGCAAGGGAAGGGTTTCGTCAGAACGTTGTTGGTCCACCCGAATGGGAGGACGAGGCCATGGGTTATGTGGTGTGGGTAAAGTGTGATAACCTCTGTAGAGTGTGTGTGTTAAATCTATCGATAGTCGCGCCCGCGGATATGGGCCTAGTTCGGAGTAGGTCACACTATGAGCCAACAATAATAATAACTTGATTAATAATAACCCCGGTTCGATGATGATAAAGATGTTGGCGGTATCGAGGATACCGAGTTGTTTGATATTCGTGATCGCGAGAGGATCACCGTGGTATCGAGGATACCGATGTTGGTAAGTTGATGCATGTATTGGTTACGAGGTAACCCGAACAGAGTATATAAGTTGGTGCATGATAGCGTCTTCATGTTGCATGCTAGTTTCATCATGTTTATATGTTCATGCCACGCTTATATTGTGCTAGCGGTATCATGTTGTTCATGTCATGTTGTCTGATGATATCATGTTAATTCTTGTTAACCTGTAATTGCCATGCTGCTGTTTGTCTTGAATGCTTCTGGTTATTATGAGCTTGCAAGTACATTCAATGTACTAACCTGGCGTGTCATGCCAGTTTGCAGGTCTTGCCGGATTTGTTTGCTTGTTTGCCGTGGATTCTTTGTTTGCGAGCTAGGATAAGCGTTCCAGTCAGAGTCCCCGCGGAGTGGAGTTCACCACCGTCGTCGTTGTTCCACTACTAGAAGTTATTCCGCTACTTCGTGTTGTTCTGCTGCTTGCATAGAGCAACCGTGGCAGGCATATTGTCGCCTTGTTGATGTAATTCCATGTTATATCGGAATCCCCTTATACACAATATAGATTGTAATAAAGAGCTGATTTGTTCTATGCTAAGCAGTGCCGTATTCCAGAAGACTTCTCCTCGATCTCTGGGATGGAATAGGGGGCGTTCCGGTTTCTTTGAGCTGGGGTGCCACACTGTCGCCGAAGAATAACAAGAGGTTTGGGTGAGTAGAGGGATGGTTAGGCCAGCGATGGGAGTATGGTGGGGCGATGAGGCCTGTGCGGCAGCACAGCCGGCCGTGGGAGGAGAGAGCAGGCAGTCTTGGCAGTGCTTGTTTGAGCGGAAGGAGCAGGAAGAGCAGAGATTGAAGAAGCACGACAGCTGTTGGATGGACATCCAACAGTCACTGCTCTCGCGTGTTGACTAAGTTGGCACGACGTTGCGTGTGCGTCAACCTTTTTCTTAGGAAAGCGTACACGTCAACCTATAGTAGGCGCATAAGTCAACCTCAGATCTGTGGAAAACAACATACATCTCATGTGCCATTATTTCTAATATTTTATAGCACATTTGCTAATTCTTAAGGATTTTTTGGAGCCCATATTGTTTTTGTTAGCATTACAGCCCATATTATGGCCACGCTTAAAACTTTATACGAAATTTTGCATATTTCGGTGCGATCCAAACTGTTTTTAATCCCGAAATTTTGAGTCACATTCAAACTAATTTGAAAAATAAATTCATATCTATATAAAATCCAAATAATTGTCCATGCATAAAAACTAATGGAATTTAAAATCTCTAAATGAAAAAAAGAAATTTGAAACTAATTGCCGGTTTGATGTGTTTTAAAAATGTACAGGCCATTTCTCATTACTGATAGCCCATTTTCTCGTCTTGAAATATTTGCAGCCCAACAGGGCTGACAAAGCAAGTAGGCCTCGGTTGGGTATTCTGCGAAAGAACAAAAAACCGGGCTAGCCATTTTCAGAAAGAAAAAAAACTACTGGGCTGGTCTTGTGGTAAACATAAAAGAAAAGGCTGGCTAGATAGGCCAGAGTGCCCCGCACAACCTAGTTGACACCGTGCATCCATCTCAAAAACAAAAATAACTGGGCAAGCTACTGGGTCCCTAGTGTCAGCCGCTTGTTATGCAATTCTCTCGTTTATTGACTATGTTGACAATGGCATGGCACCCAGATGTCAGAAATCCATTAGGAGGAACCATTGTCTTGGCTTCAAATAAGGAGGCACTTGCTTGCGTACTGCCATGACCGTGGTGGGTCCCCGCTGTCATCCTCTCGACGTACAATCATCTCCCGATTGTGTATGCGTCAACCTAGTAGGCCCACAAGTCAGCCTCTAAACCTGTGGCGGATAAATACAGGCCCATTTAAAAAAGTAACAGCTCATTCCATATGTTCACACGGAAAGTTCAACATTCAGAGCAAAGTAATAGGTCTGATCAGATATAGAGTACTGAACTTCCATGTTGACAACCATCATAGCCAAGTTCACTATCTACTCCCACTAATACTCTAGTGTACAAGTACTGAGTTACTCCTAGCTAACTAGACGATGTCGGCTGCCATCTGCGGTATGCTAAATGCCGGCACCAACGTCCTCCTCCTCGCCTCGGACTTGCCAGAGGTGCGATAGGGTGTGTTGCTCGCGCGCGTTGGCCCTTTCCATGCTGACGTGGTCCATCGAAGCGTCGGCTTCTAAGAGGGAAACCCACTTGATGAGCTGGTAGTAAAATTCGGCGTCGCGCACAGGTGCATGCCTGACAGCCTCTAGGGCTATTTGCCGGGCACCAGCCTCCACATAGTTAGCCCAGTCGCGGGTGCTCTGCTCATGACTCAAAGCGGCGGTGCGCTGCTCCATGCCCTGCTGCCGGCGCAAATCAGCGATACACTCCTCCTCCTCCAAGCGGTCACGCTCTAACAAGTCCTCGTACTCCGCATTGCCATCTAAAGACTAATAGAATGCCTCCTCCCTTCGTCTTCCTTCCCGTGAATAACCGAACACTAGCTCCAGTGGTGAGCACCTCTGGCATTGCCTATTACAGACGGTCGGGGGCATGACGGATGTGGCGAGAGCGAGGGCAAGTGGCGAGAGACGTCGGGCCGGTGGGGGATGTGAGGGGAACCGATAGGGCGTGTTGGGTGATGGTGCTACCGGTGAACGTCGGGAACAAGTAATTATAGGCAGAAGGTAGGTGAAGCAGCATGTCGCGGGAAACGCGACGGTCATCGGATTTAATGCATAAGCAGGCATGGCTTAGCACGTCGGCTTACCGTGGAAAACTGGAAAAATTGATGTGTCGTCTTGTTAGTGGTGTGTCCCGTCCGTGCTGGCTCGCACATCAGCATGACGGTTCAACGAGTGCACTCAAATCATCTAAATGAGGTACTCCCTCCTTGTCAAAAGTTATTCCACCACTCATCATCTACCTTGGTTGGTGAGATTTTTGAATTGAGCCCTGCAAACTGGAAAGGGGGTAGTACGTGCATGATCCGCTATTTATTCATGTAGGATCGAGTAGGTCGGATAGTGTACATGTAGGGTCGAGTAGGTCGGATAGTGTACGTGTAAGATCACATTAGCTGATAAAGTTCATTGGGAGATAAGGCATTTGTGAACGTTTTTGCTAGCAGTTTCTTCAGATTCGCATGGCATTTTCTTTAGAACAACCTGTCGGTTTCTTCAAAGGTAGGCATTTTTATTTAAAAAACTGCCACCTTTGGATCTTGCACCGCAAGTAAAACTGCCAGGAGCATATTCGTAGGCTAGCTAGTGATCGATAAGTAACTTGTAAACACTGAGCAAACGGAAATAAGGAACTGCTAGTAACTTGTAAACACTGAGAACACAGAAATTAGGATCATGATGTGCACAATAGTAAGACCCGATCCGTTCAAAATGTTCACACGAGACTCACAGGCCTGGCATCGTAATATGTTCATATTTGTAGCCCAAATTCACAACCAACTTGTAACATGTTAATGCATCTCAATGATTCATAGATCATATACAAATATGTAGCTCCAAAATCAAAGATCTAGAAAAAACATCTATTCTTCCTACTAACATGGATGCTTCTCTGGGCCAACATTCAGTACAGAGTGAAAGACAAATTTGTTTGTGAAGTCTACAATTCCTCTTGCAAACGTAAGTGGTTTCACCAACAACTGGAACTATGAGAATGAACCACACATGATGGAGGAACATCCACTGCAATATGATTTGGTCTTCTCGATCACACGGTGAAACTATTTTCGGAATACAAACTTTAACTTAGGCAAAATGATTCCCATTGTATAATCAGACCAAAGCAATGAAGCACCTAGTGTTGGCTAATAAATAGTACAGTACTACTTTTGTGCAATCCATGAAGTGCCTATCCAATCTTTCTCTGTCTATTTTCAAATGGCACTTCATGCAGTGACTATACTATTCTCTTGTGTAGTTCCACCAAAATTGTCATCACTTTTGTTTGCCAAATAGCAACGGGCAAACATCTGTCTGCACAAATATCAAGTAGCTAGTAAACATATACCCCACCTTGTATTTTCGGTTTAAACACGTCTCTTCCGCTTAGCATCTGTCATGTTTTGCACTGGTCAATTTGATATTGTCATGTTTTGCCCTGGACAATTTCGTACTAAATTGATTTGCTGGATAGAGCAGAAATATAGCGCCTATTCTTCATCGTACCACGGATATCCATGTTCGCGATGATGGAAGAGGTGAGATCGATACAACCAAAATTGAGCATCCAATCATTGAATCATGTCCTGCACCTCCAATGTAGGTCCACCCTTCCAATAAATTCACATGCAAACCACTAATATTACTATCTAATGACAGTACAAAAAGAGTAGCAAGATAGTAGCAAACCATGTACCTTCGTAATGAACAACTCATAGTGCCACCAATTGGATATAAACACTTGGAAGAAAACATGCTCCTAATGTTGAACCATTTGGACTTTTTGTGTAGTTCCACTAAAATCGAGCATCCCTGTTTGCATAGATATTGAAAGTGTGATTACTATAAAAGTGGCACTAGTTGAAGCATAGACTCACAAATATAAGCATTCCAATTTCTTAATGGGAAAATGTAGCAAGACTGATGTCAGGAAGGCATACATAGTATTTTCTTAAAAATCGAACCATTCCTGACCTTTCCTCTACTTTTAAGCATATTTTGTGCAGTTCAACTAAAATAAAATGCCATCACCACCTTGACAATTCAGTGACATTGTACAAAAAGAAATGACTTAACATTACATCTTGATGTCAGGTACGTAATCGACGGGCATTAGAGACAAACATACAGACCTCCTCCGATAACATAATGAACATTAATTTTAACAAAGGTGTGACTAGCTTTACCGGGATAATTTGAGCGAACTCTACACCCTATGTTCCTTAATATAAGACGTTTTCGCAGTTCAATTTAAAGTACCCAAACGTCTAGTATTTAGAAAAAACAGGTAGTAATTTTCGTGAGCACGTATCTGGGAAAGCTTGCCACACTTTATATATGTCCATACGCTAATGCAACACCATTCGAATAGTACAAATATACACTAATCCAGTGGCTAGTGCAATAGTAGAGTAGTTTTTTTATTACGGGGTACAGTACAATGGTTTTACTGAACATATTTCCATAAGCTAGCACTGGAATATTTCTATAAGCATTAACAATACAAAATGTAAAGGTAACAAGTTTCAGCATTGGTATACTAGCTGTGCAATAGCATTAAACCAAATACAAAAGTCTGAAGGAAACTAGCATTATTAACTAATGACAGTATAAAAAAAATTGCAAACCATGTACCTTCAAGGTAAATATCATTTCGAACTCGTGGGGACTTGAAAAATTGCTATCCCAATCTTGATGATCGATCAAACATAAAAACTTGATCGAACGAATCAAGAGAACAGTCGGAGGAGGAGGTGCCCACTCTTGACCTTTCCTCTTCTCTTCTTAATTTTTTATGCAGTTTAACCAAAATAAAATGACATCAATGCCTAGGCATTTTGGTGACACTGTACAAAAAAATTTGACTTATCTCATGAAAGTGAGGTATGTAATCTATACGCATTAACAGTGTAAAAATCTGAAGGTAGTAACAAGTTTCATAGTTGGTATACTGGCTGTGCAACAACATTAGAATGCCTTCGCTGAAAAATCTTTAATACATCCACAATCAATAACTAACCCTAAAATAATCTAGTGACATTAAATGGCATTGCTTAAATTTATTGGTGGCATTAGACTGAGTGCGGCATTAGTTAAATGTGCATCACTTTAGAAGTAGCATTGCTTGACTTTACCACTGGTGTTATACTAACAGCAAAAAAGTGGCAATAAGAGCATGGGAGGCCCATTCAAACAGTGGGCACACCAGTACGATGTACCTCCACGGACGCGTAGAGTGGTGCCTAGAGCAACAAATATCCACGCATCATATCTGGATTATGTCTCATTTTTGTTCTCTTTAGCCACATTTTTCCTATGTGAGGACAACAAACTCATCGACCTGGTCATTCTCTATTGCGTTGTCATGCCTTTCTACCCATTTCCCCCCTTTTTCAACCAAGAGACACGAGACTCGTTCCTTAGCTACTGATTTTGCCCTTTTCAACCTAGATGCGGGTTCGATGCCTAGTCTCTTCGACAGTACTTTCTCCCTTCCTTTCCTTATTCAACCCAGACATGGATTAGTCTGCATGAAGTAGGGTTTCCTTTAATAGTGCAAATTAACGTTTTTGTCTGCGTGACCAGGAGCAGAGGATAGAAAATTGGAAAGAAGGTGGAGTGGAAAAAATATCCACATGAAGCGACATGGAAGATGGGGTAATAGAACAAGTGTATGGTTCGAAAAGAGGTAGCATACTTGAGGGTCGGCGAGAAGTGGCTTCGCTTGTGGTCGTTGTCCTCCACACATACTATGGCAGCGAGCTTGGGGACGGAGGCCATCTCGCGCGGGCGCTAGGTCTGAGTGAACGGCCTTGTCGTTAGTGCATGACCTCGCTCACCGACGACGAGTGCGTCAACGGTGCACGTCCTTTTCTTCCCCAGCGGATCTATGACCACGGTGAGGAGGGAGAGAGAGGGCATCTTTTTAGATCTGGAGAGAGGGTGATAGTGTGAGAAGCAAATGGGCAGCCCTTAGCAAGCAAGCATTGAAGCTCCAGCCTATATATCTTTTGAGATACAACTACTAGAGGTGGAGTAGTGGTAGAGTAGTTTATATTTTCTCTGCATACAGTACCAGTTATTCATGCTTCAAAACTGAATGGCGCGCCATTAAAAAAATAAAGTCGAGAAATAATGCGACACCTCGGGCCAACGCGGCCAGATCACATTTTGCACGAGAAATGACACACCATGTTTCGTTGACATGTGGTCCCGTTCCAACATGTCAGTGAGACAACGGCGTGTCCTTTTGTACAATTTCCAAACGGACGTCTATGTAGGCCGGGGCGCCTCTTCCTATACCGTGACAACCATCCACCACCTCTTCGCCTTTCCCTCTTGATTTGGAACTATTGTCGCACGCTCTTCCTCCCTCCTCCATTTGCCTTCACCCTTCCTTCTACCATTGTTCGATCACCTTATCCATGGAGGGAACAGGCCGGAAACGACCCCATTATTCTTGTCCCGATCTGAAAGATGGCATGCTGGAGGAACTCATTGATCGATGCAATTTCATCACCTCAGCTAGCATGGCAGGTTTGTTCAAGACCATTCTGGACTCAACTAATAACATCATTACAAAGAACCCAATGGTCCAGGAGCGGTTTGATCTCCCATATCTTCTTTGCCATGACCCTTCTCGCTGGTGCGCGAATGACAGAAGCCTCACCTTGTGTAAGTTGATGCCTCTTGATAATGATATGTGTGATGTTAAGATGCCATCACTTAAGGGTAAGGCTTGGGCAGGCACAAATGGAGATTAGGTTGTTTATATTGGGTACAACTGCGAGTGGGAACTTGTGAATGTGTACACTCGTCAGCGCATTCCACTTCCAAAAATCTCAGAGCGCCCTGAGGTTGAGCATAGAGATGATCTATGTACGTTCAAATACGATCATGGTGATTGTCATCTACGGAAGATAACAACTTTTTGAGTTCCCAACCGCTCTTGGGATTACAAGAACTATGAAGTTGTTTCTATCTTCGACAAGCTTGTTGCCGTCGTTACTTCCACGCCTCGATGGATATTGCTGAAAAATCAATTTCTGTACACGGATGAGTACTGTGATGCAATTCAATATGAGCGTCTTGTGTTTGCTGCCACCACTCGTGGAACTGTTTTTGCATGGAATCATTATGGTTTCGGTACATTTGTCTTCCATCATAATTATAATTGTTTCATCCACATGCATGCGGGTTAGCTAGTTTCCCTTTACCAATTAACCTTCTTGTGTTTCCAAGGTCCTGTGTATATTCCACACCCTATACTTGAATAATTTTATAACCAAGGGGGAGATGACGATGGTGATGATCACGAGCATGAGGACGAGCAGGACCTATATACTCAGTGGCGCCTGGCAACTTATTCCGGTTTATCACCTCTTCTTGTCTGTATGCAGTGCACTACTGATGTTACTACTAAGGAAGCAGATGTTGTCTCCCATGGTCGCACTCTCCGGACCTATTCCAACATCCATTGCAGGGTATTCAAGATGGATATAGTGTGCTAGTGCCAACACCTTCTCCCTGGTTCAGTATTGATGGTCTTGGAGAAAACTCGCTCTTCCTTGGACAAAACTATCCAATGGTGGTGAAAGGCGATCCAGGTGCTGTTGACACAATGTTACTACCATTTATGAGAAGCAATTGTATCTATACCTTGTACATTGCGGTGGTTCCCTACCCTGGCTATCACAATATGTGTCCTGATATAGGCCGCTTCAGCCTGGATGATCAGTCATGCGTTGGTCTCGATATTGACAATAACAGGCCCTTCCCAGAGGCTTACCTATGGTTCAAAGCAAGCGTTTCCAATGCTGAGGATTAGTTGAGCTGTTCATTTCATAGCTTGTTATTTGTTGTGTGATGAAAACTTTAGTATTTACTAGAATGTTTTGTTGGAAATAATCTATAATCCAACATGTATCCTCATTGTCGTTGTGTGTTGATGACTTGTTGTATGTAATAAATGGTGCATTTGCAAATGCATGTCATAAACTCAATTTATGAATGGTTTTCGAGTCACTTCTTGGAGTGTGAGTACCTTAGTAGTATAGCCAGCATCCGGTTATATGAAGTTGCCACATCACATAGAGCCAACCTAATATTGGAGTATGCTAGCACAATAGTTAGTTCTAGTTAGATCAACTAGAGCTAGGTGACGCACGGAGGCTGAGAAATATGGTGAAGCGTCACTCCGTGAGGTGGGCGTTTACGTAGTATGATGTAGGCACAGGGCTTGCCGTGTTTCCTACTCCTCTAGTCTAAATGTGGAGAAGATTTGGTCGAGTTCTTCCTCCTTTTGCCGACACGTGGGACATCCAGCATCCAGGTCTTGTCATGCAAGAAAATGGAGTGCTAGTTGAAGCCACCTTATGTGCATCTTGGGTTAAACTGTAAATAAAATCTTACTCTTGAGTAACTCCAAATGCGGCCACCGAAGATCTTTATTGGATTTGTTTTTCATCACCAGCACATCAAGGTGAAAGATGTGCAGGTTCAGTGGGTCATCTTGCATTTTCACTGACATGTGGGACCGCATGTGAGCAAACAGATGATGGGCTCCGCGCGTCTGCTGGTTGACTGAGAAGAGAGAGAGAGAGAGAGAGAGAGAGGAGGGCTGAGCACAGACTCCAGGAAATTTCACGACAATGTAAGTAGTACTAGTGGTGTACCGTACTCCTGGAGAGATAATGTGTTCGCTCTACGTAACCAGCACCTCGATATAGTGGGGTGGCATGGGCCATAACTAGCATTCATGCCAGCAGTACGTCACACGCCACCCACATGAGTCCCATCTGACACCAATTTTCTTGGAGTCTGTGCTGCAGCCATCTCTTCTCCCTGCTATTTTCTCAGCCATCGCGCAGTGGGCGGGGTGGGCCGGTGGGGGTTTGGCGATAGTCGGTTTTCTCAACTGTGGTCCCACTTGTAAGTGAAAATGCAACACAACACGAATTCCCCCTGGAGAGGCGTGCCGAACCAACCGTGTGGGGGTGTGACGCAAACACGGCAGGCTTTTCCTTTTGAACTTATAACTTGTAAAATTTGGTTCTGCTCCATGGCGCGACCGATAGATAGAAATAAAGATTTTCCCTACAGTAATGATAAGTTGGTTCTGGCGCGGTTCATGCATGGAGTACGTACGGAAATTATGAAGTTGATGCGAAAGGTAAGATAATTACTAGTAGTATAATATACTACTACATGGATTTGACGGAACGATAAAGATACATATGGATCCATCAACGACATCCTCACGCCCTAGTGCACCGGTCACCAACCAACATGTGAGGAGCAGCGGAGTTGGCGGCGAGCTCAACGTGCTTCTGAATAATGTCGTCCAAGGTTGCCCTGCGGTCCAACAAGGCCAGTGTCCTATTGTCCTCCTCTTGCACGTTGTAGTCCTTGTGGACGATTTGCGCGTAGACATGGGTGATTATGTCGATGGTGTCTTGTTGCGCCAGGCACTGCACGGCGAGCACGACCTCGGGGTGGACATTCTCTAGCACGACAGCGGGCAGTCGCAGGGCCACCAGTGCATCAAAAAGGTTGTCACCATAGAGGTTGTTGAGGGTGGTGGGCGTCGCAGAGCCTGGGCGTGTGGGCTGGAGGCGTACGACAAGGTCATTCGCGAGCTTCTTGACAATGGTGAACTTCTCGAGGAAGCCGACGAGGACCTCGTCGAACAAGGAGACTAAGCTATTGTCCAAGAGGCCTCTCGCCCTGGCGGCCTCAAGCACGACTTGGAGACATTCCTCCATGCCGGGCTGCAAGCCAGCGTCGTGGACCATCTGGCACAGCCGGCTGATGCTCGCGATCATCGCCTCCATGGGTCTAGCTTCAAGTCAACTGATCTTGCGATTTGAGTGATCACTCTTGCCCTTGGTTAGGGTGCGTAGGTGTGTAGGATTTCATAGATTGGACTGGCGGGGAGCCTTTATATGAGAAGTGCAGACTGCGTTACATTCACATGTGTGTTGGCCATCTACTCCTCAGCCCTCCCATCGTGCCGGTGCAGTATAGTCATCTCACCGAGACCAAGTTGGGGCAAAACGAGAGAAATTTGATGTTTACTGGTTTATTGGTCCCCTTTGCATTTTGTGCCAAGTTTTGACCTTTGAGTTAACTAATAAAATGTTAATGCATGTAACCGAAAATGTTGTGCTAAGGCCCTTCCCATTGCTCCATGGTGGACAGGTGCTAAGTATACCACATAGGCAAAAAAATGACATGGGTAATTAAGGAGGAGAGAAAGCACTTTGGTGACCCCAGGAAGAACGAATGCCAAGCACGTGAACCTAGGCAAACCACTTAAATGAAAGAAGTTGACCAATGCATCAGGAACTACATTCAAAACTGAATAAAACAATACTCCATGTATTTATTTAAAGAGGGAATAGTATATTTTTTGTGACATGCATTACTAGATATTGCTAGTCAAATACTAAATCCAGACGGATGTGGTAGTACTACTAAATCCAGACAGTGGTGCTAGACTAGTAGTAGTACTACCAATGTAGTACTAGTACTGTCCTACCCGTTGGTCAAATTACTCCTCACAGTGAAGTGACAAGACCCTGCACCGGAGATGACACCTGAGTGTAGGCGTCGTGTTCGGCATACCAAAGTTAGCCTCACCGTGTGCAGTCACTATCATCATGGTTGTAAAGCTAGCCTGCTTACAACTAGTCGTGTTTGACATAATTTCCCGTGCGTTGCCACAAGTATCTTGATACGTCCATTTTGCATCATGCTTTTATATCGATATTTATTGCATTATGGGTTGTTATTACACGTTATGTTACAATTTATGGCTATTCTCTCTTATCTTACAAGGTTTATCATGAAGAGGGAGAATGCCGGCAGCTGGGATTCTGGGCTGGAAAAGGAGCAAATATTGGAAACCTATTCTGCACAGCTCCAAAAGTCCTGAAACTACATGAAAGTCATTTTCGGAATTAATAAGAATTATTGAGCGAAAGAAGTACCAGAGGGAGCTCACACCCTAGCGCGAGGGTGGGGGGCGCGCCCACCCTTATAGGGCGCGCCCCCTGCCTCGTGGGCCCCCTGGTGGCCCTCCGGTGCCCATTTTATGCTATATGAAGTCTTTTACCCTGGAAAAAAAATCATAAGCAAGCTTACGGGACAAAACTCCATCGCCACGAGGCGGAACCTTGGCGAAACCAATCTAGGGCTCCGGCGGAGCTATTCTGCCGGGGAAACTTCCCTCCGGGAGGGGGAAATCATCACCATCGTCATCACCAACGATCCTCTCAAGGGAGGGGGTCAATCTCCATGAACATCTTCACCAGCACCATCTCCTCTCAAACCCTAGTTCATCTCTTGTATCCAATCTTTGTATCCAAACCTCAGATTGGTAGTTGTGGGTTGCTAGTAGTGTTGATTACTCCTTGTACTTGATGCTAGTTGGTTTATTTGGTGGAAGATCATTTGTTCAGATCCTTAATGCATATTAATACTCCTCTGATCATGAACATGAATATGCTTTGTGAGTAGTTACGTTTGTTCCTGAGGACATGGGTGAAGTCTTGCTATTAGTAGTCATGTGAATTTGGTATTCGTTCGATATTTTGATGAGATGTATGTTATCTCTCCTCTAGTGGTGTTATATGAACGTCGACTACATGACATTTCACCATTATTTGGGCCTAGAGGAAGGCATTGGGAAGTATAAGTAGATGATGGGTTGCTAGAGTGACAGAAGCTTAAACCCTATTTTATGCGTTGCTTCGTAAGGGGCTGATTTGGATCCATACGTCTCATGCCGTGGTTAGGTTTACCTTAATACTTCTTTTGTAGTTGCGGATGCTTGAAATAGGGGTTAATCATAAGTGGGATGCTTGTCCAAGGTAGGACGGCACCCAAGCACCGGTCCACCCACATATCAAATTATCAAAGTAACGAACGCAAATCATATGAGCGTGATGAAAACTAGCTTGATGATAATTCCCATGTGTCCTCGGGAGCGCTTTTCTCTATATAAGAATTTGTCCAGGCTTGTCCTTTGCTACAAAAAGGATTGGGCCACGTTTCTTCACCTTATTTACTTTGATTGCTTGTTACCCGTTACAAATTATCCTATGACAAAACTATCTGTTACCTACAATTTCAGTGCTTGCAGAGAATACCTTACTGAAAACCGCTTGTCATTTCCTTCTGCTCCTCGTTGGGTTCGGAACTCTTACTTATCAAAAGGACTACGATAGATCCCCTACACTTGTGGGTCATCAAGACTCTTTTCTGGCGCCGTTGCCGGGCAGTGAAGCGCCTTTGGTGAGTGGAAATTGGTAAGGAAATATTTTTATTGTGTGCTGAAATTTACTGTCACTTGTTACTATGGAAACTAATCCTTTGAGGGGCTTGTTCGGGGTATCTTTGCCCCGACCAGTAGAGCAAAGAATTGCTCCTCAACCTACTGAGCCTTCTGAAAATGTTTACTTTGATATTCCTTCGGGTATGATAGACAAACTGATGGCTAATCCCTTTGCAGGAGATGGAACATTGCATCCCGATTTACACCTTATCTATGTGGATGAAGTTTGTGGATTATTTAAGCTTGCAGGTATGCCCGATGATGTTGTTAAGAGGAAGGTATTCCCTTTATCTTTGAAGGGAGACACATTGACATGGTATAGGCTATGTGATGATACGGGATCTTGGGACTATAAACGATTGAATTGGAATTTCACCAGAAGTTTTATCCAATGCATCTTGTTCATCGTGATTGTAATTATATATATAATTTGTGGCCTTGCGAAGGATAAAGTATTGCTCAAGCTTGGGGGAGGCTTAAGTCAATGTTATATTCATGCCCCAACCGTGAGCTCTCAAGAGAAATGATTATTCAAAAAATTTATGCTCGGCTTTCTCTCAATGATCGCACCATGCTCGATACTTCTTGTGCTGGTTCTTATATGCTGAAGACTATTGAATTCAAGTGGGACTTATTGGAAACAATTAAATGCAGCTCTGAATATTTGGGTTCAGACAATGGTAAGGAGTCAGGTATGACACCTAAGTTTGATTGTGTTAAGTCTTTTATGGATACTGATGCTTTTCGTGGATTTAGCACTAAATATGGACTTGACTCTAAGATAGTAGATTCTTTTTGTGAATCATTTTCTACTCACGTTGATCTCCCTAAGGAAAAGTGGTTTAAATATAATCCTCCCACTGAAGTAAAAGTAGTTGTGTCGGTGGGAAACGACACCTATGGGATCACTGGAATCCCTTCTACAGTTACAGGGAGCGGGGATCGTGAGGAGAGCGGGACTAGCAGACGACACAAGGGGGATTTACCCAGGTTCGGGCCGCAAAGATGCGTAGAACCCTACGATCCTGCTTTGGTGGATGTATTAGTGTTCTTGGGTTCTCGAACTAGCTCTAGGTGCTGCGAGGTTCAAAAGGCCGAATCCCTTCTCAATGTGCCATGGGCCTCCTTTTATAGACGAAAGGGGTTGCCACAGTGGCACACAGGAGGTGGAAAGTGCTACAACGTTGTGAGCTTATCGCTGGTATTACAGGACAAGACGCATTAGGTGTCCCTTCGCTTAATTGGGGACGGGAGCAAGGCCCGTCCCGTCCGTCGCTGCTCCTCCTCGCTTCGACACGCGCCCTGGCTAGCGGTGCATGCAGTGCCATGTAGGCAGGCAAGCAGCTAAGGTGGCGCGATGGTGGAGCCTCCATGAAGGGTTGCATGTTGCCACGGAGGTGCCTGCCCAGCTGGCTGGGTCGGCAGCTGTATGCGAATGGCGGTGAAGACTTGGCTGGTGCGGGCCTGGCAGTGGCCCTGCCGATGCACTTGGCGAGGGTCTCGTCCGGTGTCCCGGCAAGGGTCTTGCCGGGTGGCCCGGCAAGGACCTTGCCATGGCGTGCTAAGGTCCTCGCTAAGGATCTTGTCGGGGGTCTTGTGGGTTCCTTTGGTGAGGATAGTTGCTATCCTCATTTCATCTTGAGCATTTTATGTCTTCACAAAGATCTGCATACCACCACGGAGGTGCCTCCCCAGCCCTGTCCGACGCATTTGTCTAGCGCCTCGGCGGGCTCGAGGGTGGCTCACTTCGGCCGGCGTGGGCGAGCCGCCCCGAGAAGGGTCTTGCCGGGGCTGCTGAGGCTGCCACGGCAAGGGTCCTTGCCGGGGAAACCTGCTACGCCTATCTGATCTTTGTGGCCTTGGTTCTTGTCGGTGCTCTGTTCGCCTTGTGGCTTCGGCTTTTCTCCGGCTTCCCCTTCCTGCCCTGTGATGCGTGGCTATGGCGGGAGGCTCTAATTGGCTGTGCACAAGTAGAGGGGTCAAAAGCAGAGCCCCTACTTTTGTACATCGACAGGAGCCCCCGGTCCTGGGCCACACATAAGCACAACACATTGTTGGGCCAAGCCCAGAACGGTGCGCGGGCAGTTGGGGCGGACTTTTACCGTGGCTACTATTCCATCCGCTGCGCTTCCCCACGACCCGTGTTGAACGCGCGACGTGGGGGTCGTACGCGCGCATGATGTGGGCGTGCTGGCATCACCTTGTGGCGGACAGTAAAGAGGCGGCTTGCGTGTCTCTTCGAGACCGCAGGGCTGCCTCCTATTTACTGCCCTTGTTCGGGAACCGTCGTCCCACGCGTCCCACTGCGCCCGCCCCTTGCGCCACGTTCGCCGCATGTATAATGCAAAGTGAATGACAGGCGCAGGGGACGTGGATAGTCGTGCGCGTGTGGGTCGATTCTCACGTGCCTTCAATGGAGCGGGGAGGGCAGTCGACGGCCCCGCTTGCTGTCACTTCGAGAAGCCGGATTGGCCGAGAGGGGGCGGCCGAGCCTCGCCCCCACCCCTTTATAAAGAGGGGAGCAGGTGGAATGGTGCCCCTCATCCTTTCGCCATCTACCTCTCCCCCATTCCTGCTTTCTTTCTTCTCCTGCCATGGCAAGGGGGCGTGGCGATGCTTCATCGTTGGCGGCGAGGGTTTCGGCCAGGCAACGCATCGCTCCTCCCCAAGAGCTCGTAGCGGTGGAGCCGGCCGCTAGAGGAAGGGGGAGGGGGCGAGGTCAAGGCCATCGTGGTGCCCGAGGGAGAGGAGGATGGGGCGGCAGGTCAGCTTTGCCTCCTCCAGCAGCCCCTCCTCCGATGGAGGGTCACGTCGGGGACAATCCCTGCGAATTCTTTGTCAGGATGCGCCATCCACCGCACCGTCGCCTCCGCCTCCCGACTCCATTTGCGCGGGAGATGGAGCTGGATCCGCCGCGGACGCTACGGCTGCACATGAGGGGTTGTGGGAACAGTGGCACCTGGGCCGACGTCGAGTTCCCTGCCCCTCACGTCATGTATCTTCATCGAGGGTGGAAGACCTTCGCTCGCCTCCATAGCTTGATGGATGGGCTCTCTCTCCATTTCAAATTAATGGAGGGTGGCCTCCTCTCCGTCAAGATCTTCGGGAACTTCAGGACCCACATGAGGTGCTGCGTGGAGAGCTCCTCCGATGATGAAGATTCCTCCTCAAGCGAGAGTGGTGAGGAAGAACAAGGCAGCAACGACGAGGGCAGCGGGCAGTAGGATGACGGGTCCGACTAGGTGCCGGGCGCCGCTCCGGGTGGCACCGGCGACCCCATCATCCGTGTCGCCGGCTCCTTGAACTTCGCGGGGTCGTCTCCTTGGGCGGCTGGCGTAGGGAGGCTGCAGAAGAGGAAGAGGGCGGGCGGCAAGGCCGTCAAGTCGGAGTACGCGGGCACCGACGCCTTCGTCACGTGTTGACGTCCTGCCGCCTCGTCTTCGAGCTCTGCCTCTGGCGCCACCATCACCATCCAGCCCTTAGACAGCCACCGAGATGTTCTCTTGGTGTCTTCTGCCACTCGTAGCTCGCCTAGGCACCCCTTTTGCCCTTCTGCTTTCTTGTTCCATTTGCTGAGGAGAGGGACAAGAAAGAGATTACGGGCACCTTATATCTTTTTAGTCTTGTAAGCCTTCGGGCCTTTGCTAGCTTTAGAACTTGTAATCCCCCTTTTTCATGTTTTTCATTTCGTATGGACTATACCTGCACGGGATGTTTTTTAATGAAAAAGGGATGTTTGCCGGGATTCTCGTTCGTGGGAGGAACCCATGACAAGGGGTGAGTCCTTGTTATCCTTAAGATAAACGTTTTTTTCCGCCCGGCAATAGGCCTTGCCGTCCCCCCACCTTGCTCGACCTTTCTCACGCTCTCGACGGAGGCAGGGATGAGGTGGGCTTAGGCTCCTCGTTCCCCTTCTCTGCTGCCGCGGCTACGACCAAATTCGGACCCAGGGGATAGTCCTTGGGTGCCGAAAGGGGGGGCACGACAGCTTAGAGATAGAACGGGGTTTCACGTATCCCAGTCCATAACGAAATGCATGACAGAGGATAAAGGACTTATCTGGATCTGCAGCCCCCGGCGACCTTGGCTTGCCGCGAAGGGATCCTTGTTCTTGTAGCCCCCGGTAACTCAGGCTTGCCGGGGCCCGGATGCCGGTCCGTTCCTTTCTTCTAAAATAGCTCGGCAAGAATGCCTATGTGCCCTACGAACCAAAGAAGACAGAGAAGAACATAGAGACGCACACTCGACCTCTAAGCTAGGGGTTAGTCGCCGCTAAGCAGTATCAACCCTAACCGAGGAAGAGACTCAACCTAGCATGCATGCTATAACTTAGGGTGCCAGCGCTTCATTTATTTATGCTCAGGGTCTGCACCTGGCTTTGTACAAAGGGTTACATGCCTTGCTGGTAATGCTCGTACAAAAGGGTGGCTTGCTGGGAGGCCCGGCAGCCGCGCCTTATGGGTAAAACTTGCGAAGATGCTCGATGTTCCAGGAGTTGCTCACTAGAATGGCATCTTCGGTCTCCAGCCGGACTGCGCCGGGCCTGGTGACTCGTGTCACCCGATAAGGACCTTCCCACTTCAGCGTCGACTTGTTGGAATTCTTCGCCGACTGAACGTGCCGAAGAACAAGGTCGCCTTCCTCAAAGCTCCGGGCGTGAACCTTGCGGCTATGGTAGCGGCGCAAGGCTTGTTGGTAGCGTGCTGCTCTCACAGTTGCCCGGAGATGATCTTCCTCAAGGAGCGTCGCGTCGTCTTGCCGCAATTTCTCTTTCTTAAGCTCATCATAAGCAAGCAATCGAGGTGACCCGTATATGAGTTCCATGGGGAGAACTGGTTCTGCCCCGTAAACCAGGGCAAAGGGTGTCTGGCCGGTGGCTCGATTTGGCGTCGTTCTGATCGACCAAAGAACCACCGACAACTCATCAATCCATCGCCTTCCACTCTTGCATAGCCTATCGAAAGTCTTTGTCCTTAAGCCTCGCAGGACTTCAGCATTTGCTCTCTCCGCTTGGCCTTTGCTCCGTGGATATGCCACGGAAGCAAAACAGACCCTGCTGCCGAGATCCTCAATGTATTGCATGAAGGCATGGCTTGTGAACTGTGTGCCATTGTCGGTGATGATCCTGTTGGGAACCCCAAAACGGCACACTAGTCCCTTGAAGAACTTGATGGCTGACTGCGCTGTCACCTTCCTCACTGCCTCCACCTCTGGACACTTTGTGAACTTGTCAACTACGACATACAAGTACTCAAAGCCCCCGACAGAACGGGGGAAAGGGCCCAATATGTTGAGCCCCCAGACCGAGAAGGGCCAGGAGAGAGGGATGGTTTGAAGGGCTTGAGCTGGTTGATGGAGCTTCTTCAAATGGAACTGGCACACTTCACACTTGGTTACTAGTGTCGTCGCATCCTAGAGGGCGGTGGGCCAGAAGAAACCTTGTCGAAAAGCCTTGCCGGCAAGGGCCCTTGACCCTATGCGGGAGCCACATATGCCTCCATGTATCTCTGCCAACAACCTTAGTCCTTCCTCCCGGGAGATGCACATCAATTTCACCCCATTCGGTCTTCTTCTGTACAACATGTTATCAACGAATTGGTACAGAGTAGATCGGCGGGCTACTCTTTCTGCCTTTCCTGCTCCTCAGGAAGCTCCCCTTTTTGAAGGAATCGGATGGTCTGCTGTGCCCATGCCGGAGCCTGTGGCTCGATGGCAAGGACCAAAGGCATCTCGTCTGCCATGGGAGTGGCCGCCTCCACGGCCATGACCTGAGGTCCTACAGGAGTCGGTTGCCCCGTGGCAGGATCGGCATCCATGGCAACATCTCCGGCGGCAGCTCCGGGGAACTCGGTGGGGAAGTACTTGCCAGGGCCTAGCTTCCTCTGCTTGCTTTGCCTGGTCGACGGCTCAACGGATGGTTGGGTTAACTGAAGCACAAAAGTACCTGGTTCCACAGGTAGCTTGAGGGCAGCGCGCTTTGACGGGTAGTCGGCGATGTCATTCTTCGCCCGAGGGACATACTCCGCTTGTATACCGTCAAAGCGCTCCTCGAGTTTCCTCACCTCATCTACGTAAGCTTCCATCAACAGGCTATGATAATCTTTGTTGATCTGCCTGACGATGAGCTGTGAGTCTCCCCTGACGATGAGCTTCCTAACTCCGAGTTCTGCCGCGATCCTGAGACCGGCAAGCAAACCCTCGTACTCGGCGGTGTTGTTGGTTGACATCTCCTGGGGGTAGTGCATCTGGATGACATACTTGAGGTGCTCTCCGGTGGGCGCGACAAGTAGCACACCAGCACCGGTGCCCTGCAATGAGAAAGCACCATCAAAGTACATGATCCAGTCGCGGCTCGTTTCCTTCTTTGGAGCCATGGCGACGAAGAACAGCTAGGTCAACTGCTAGGCTAGATCCTCGCGATTGCGACCGCCCCTGCCCGGCGCGCCAAAGATGTCAGTAGGAAACGACACCTATGGGATCATTGGAATCCCTTCTACAGTTGCGGGGCGCGGGGATCGTGAGGAGAGCGGGACTAGCAGATGACACAAGGGGGATTTACCTAGGTTCGGGCCACAAAGATGCGTAAAACCCTACGATCCTGCTTTGGTGGATGTATTAGTGTTCTTGGGTTCTCGAACTAGCTCTAGGTGCTGCGAGGTTCAAAAAGCTGAATCCCTTCTTAGTGTGCCATGGGCCTTCTTTTATAGACGAAAGGGGTTGCCACAGTGGCACACAGGAGGTGGAAAGTGCTACAACATTGCGAGCTTATCGCTGGTATTACATGACAAGACGCATTTAATGCGAGGCTTTGGTGTCCCTTCACTTTACTGGGGACGGGAGCAAGGCCCGTCCCGTCCGTCGCCGCTCCTCCTCACTTCGACACGCGCCCTGGCCAGTGGTGCATGCGGTGCCATGTAGGCAGGCAAGCAGCTGAGGTGGCACGGTGGTGGAGCCTCCATGAAGGGTTGCATGTTGCCACACAAGTGCGTGCCCAGCTGGCTGGGTCGGCAGCTGTATGCGAACGGCGGTGAAGACTTGGCTGGTGCGGGCCTGGCAGTGGCCCTGCCGATACGCTTGGTGAGGGTCTCGTCGGGTGGCCTGGCAAGGGTCTTGTCGGGTGGCCCAGGAAGGACCTTGCCGTGGCGTGCTAACGTCCCCAGCAAGGATCTTGCCGGGAGTCTCGTGGGTTCCTTTGGTGAGGATAGTTGTTATCCTCATTTGATCTTGAGTATTTTATGTCTTCACAAAGATCTGCATACCACCACGAAGGTGCCTCCCGAGCCCTGTCCGACGCATTTGTCTAGCGCCTCGGTGGGCTCGAGGGTGGCTCACTTCGGCCGGCGTGGGCGAGCCGCCCCGGCAAGGGTCTTGCCGGGGCTGCTGAGGCTGCCCCGGCAAGGGTCCTTGCCGGGGAAACCAGCTATGCCTATCTGATCTTTGTGGCCTTGGTTCTTGTCGTTGCTCTGTTCGCCTTGTGGCTTCGGCTTTTCTCCGGCTTCCCCTTCAAGCCCTGTGATGCGTGGCTGTGGCGGGAGGCTCTAACTGCCCGTGCACAAGTTGAGGGGTCAAAAGCAGAGCCCCTACTTTTGTATACCGACAAGTTGCACCTATTATAGTTGAAGAAAAGACTATCACTTATAATGATCCTATTGTTCCTTCTACTTATATTGAGAAACCACCTTTCCTTGTTAGGATAAAGAATCATGCTAAAGCTTCAACTGTGGTTCGTAAGAGTAATACTAGAGCATATACACCTCCTGAGAAAATTAAAGTTGAACCTAGTATTGCTATGGTTAAAGATCTCTTGGCTGATAATATTGATGGGCATGTTATTTATTTCCATGATGAAGCTACTAATATCGCTAGACCCGATGCTAAGATACATAGACCTGTAGTAGGCATGCGTGTTATTTCTGTTAAAATAGGATATCATTGTTATCATGGCTTATGTGATATGGGTGCTAGTGCTAGTGCAATACCTCATTCCTTATATGAAGAAATTATGCATGATATTGCACCCGCAGAAATAGAAGATATTGATGTTACTATTAAGCTTGCCAATAGAGATACTATTTCACCAATTTGGATTGTTAGAGATGTTGAAGTATTGTGTGGGAAAGTTAAATATCCTGCTGATTTTCTTGTTCTTGGTTCCCCACAAGATAGCTTTTGTCCCATTATATTTGGTAGACCCTTCTTGAATACTATCAATGCTAGGATTGATTGCAAAAAGGATGTTGTTACGATTGGCTTAGGAGATATGTCTCATGAGTTTAATTTTGCTAAATTTCGTACACAACCCCATGATAAAGAATTGCCTAGTAAGGATGAAATTATTGGTCTTGCTTCTATGGTCGTTCCTCCTACTGATCCGTTAGAACAATATTTGCTAGACCATGAAAATGATATGTTTATGAATGAAAGAAGGGAAATAGATGAAGTATTCTTTAAACAGGGTCCTATTCTGAAACACAACTTACGTGTTGAAATCCTAGGGGATCCTCCTCCACCTAAGGGTGATCTCGTGTTTGAGCTTAAACCTTTACCTGATAATCTTAAATATGCTTATCTTGATGAAAAGAAGATATATCCTGTTATTATTAGTGCTAACCTTTCAGAGCAGGAAGAGGAAAGATTTTTGAAAACTCTGAAGAAGCACTGTGCTGCTATTGGATATACTCTGGATGATCTTAAGGGCATTAGTCCCACTCTATGCCAACACAAAATTAAACTGGACGAAGACGCCAAACCAGTTAGAGATCATCAACATCAGTTAAATCCTAAGATGAAAGAAGTGGTAAGAAAGGAAATACTAAAGCTCCTTGAGGCAGGTATAATTTATTCCATTGATGATAGTGAGTGGGTAAGTCATGTCCATTGTGTCCCTAAGAAGGGAGGTATTACTGTCGTTCCTAATGATAAAGATAAATTGATCCTGCAAAGAATTATTGTAGGTTATAGGATGGTAATTGATTTACGCAAATTAAATAAGGCTACTAAGAAAGATCATTACCCTTTACCTTTTATTGATCAAATGCTAGAAAGACTATCCAAACATACACATTTCTGCTTTCTAGATGGTTATTCTGGTTTCTCTCAAATACCTGTGTCAGCGGACGATCAAGCCAAGACTACTTTTACTTGCCCTTTTGGTACTTTTGCTTATAGACATATGCCTTTTGGTTTATGTAATGCACCTGCTACCTTTCAAAGATGCATGATGGCTATATTCTCTGACTTTTGTGATAAGATTTGTGAGGTATTCATGGATGATTTCTCCGTTTATGGATCCTCTTTTGATGATTGCTTGAGCAACCTTGATCGAGTTTTGCAGAGATGTGAAGACACTAGTGATGCGGAGCATCCCACGTTCATCCCCATGTACACTCCGACTACTCTCCAAACCCCAAGTGGACATATGACGAGACCTTGAACATACGCCATTGGACACAAGGTGAACTCGCTCCTCTCCGAACCTTCACTTCCCACATGTGAGACATGGTTACTACCTCATATATATGTGCTATGCCTGACGAGGAACAAGGAGGAAGACCATGGACAAGACGGCGAGGACACCAAGTACAAGGACCAAGAGAAGAAGCTGCCTGAAGCTAGAGCGGCCGGCCGTCCGACGACTCCCAGGCTCCGGACGACCGTGCCAGCGACCACCGAACCGAATCTGCGGACATCTGAAGAACTCCGGACGTCCGGGACCCCGCGAGCCTCTGGACGACCGGCCCCCTCCGGACGTCCGACCGAAGTGCACCTGAGCCGAATCTACGGAAGTCCGAAGAGCACCGGACGTCCGGACCTTCCCGAGCCTCCGGACGACCGGAACCCTCTGGACGTCCGACGCCTGTCTGCGCACAGTGTGTTGGGCCGCAGCCCATGTACCCCTTCACTTACCCCTTCGTGGCCCTAGACTATATATACTCCTCCACCTCCTCCTAGTTAGATTTAGCGTTGATTTAGCTCAATTAAAGATAGAGCTTCGCTCATCCATCGGATCTCCTCCTCGTGAGAGACCGCAGCCTCCTCGGAGAAGATCCTATCGGATTCAAGACCCCCTCGTGGGAAGATCCCCTCGTGGATTTCAAGGCCTCCTCACGGAGAAGAACGATTCCTATGTATTCTTACCTTTGTTGACTTTGGATCTCGTGTATCTCTTTGTGTTCGTTGATCTAGCACTTGTGTGACCGATTCCTTGTTGGTTGAGTGTTTTGCCTCGTTCCTCCCCGTGATTTTCTCGTGTTCTTCCGCGTGTTCTTCGTGTTTCCCCGTAGGATCCACTCCAAACATGAAAGATCGTCCACATAGGGTTCCATCCTACATCATCATGGTATCATGAGCCACGTTGATCACGTATTTGGAGTCCCTCCCCCGTTTTCTAGCCTTGATTTTGTTGATTTCGTCCTAAATTCGAAAATCCCCACCAAAAATAGCCCCAATTTTTTTTGTGATTTGTTGGTTTGATGATGTTTTGTTGATTTTGATCCATGGATTTGCTTGGTTTCGAGTGGATCTAGCATGTCCCCAAGTTTCACCATCTTTCATCCACAAAATCCCACGAATTTTGACCCCGAAATACCCAATTTCCGCCCAAAATCGCGTCCCGGATCTGAAATTTCGCGTTGACCCCGACCCACCGGACGACCGACGATTTACGGACATCCGGACCCCCACGAAGCACCGGACGTCCTACCTTTTCCGGATGACCGGAACACCTAACCCGAGCTGAATTTACGGATTTCCGACCTTTCCGGACGTCCGACGCCCCGGACATCCGACCTTTACGGACGTCCGTAACCTGTAGGTTTTGACTTCGGCTGATTCTTGTTTCGGCCATAACTAATTCATCTGAACTCCGATTTTGACGTTCTTTAGCTCGTTTTGAAGCTCTTGACATCCTCTATCCCACAAAAATACTAAGAAAACCATTTGACTCCATAATAGTTTTGAAAATTTGGCAAGTTTGCCTAGGCCCTCATCCATATAATCCGCATAGCCACCACCGACTTCCGCAACCTAACCAATGTTGTCCCCCATTGTATATGTGGTTGCTTGAGTAGTGATTCGAGTCTCCTAAGGTGTTTCGGCTACTTAGGGACGATTGCTTCTTGATCAACCACCACAACCATATCTTCCGCATAGGCGTGCCCACCATATACTTCCGCCACCCCAACTTAACCCAATAGTTGTTTGAGCTTGTCTGAGTCATGGCTTGTGTCTTCTAAGGTGTTTCGGCTACTTAGGGACGACAACTTCAACTCCGACACATGTATAGCCCATCATTCCACCCCACATTGCCAAGTGCAAACCACCTCCGCTCTCCGCTACCACCATTTTGACATTTGTCATTTGAGATTTTGAGTTCGCGGTTTTTCCGTTTCCTAAGGTGTTTCGGCTACTTAGGGACGAGTCTCCATCATCTTGATATCTACATCAAGAACACCGCCACTCATCATCGCAAAGGACGGTAACCTCAACGACACCATTGTATATTCCCCTTGCAAATTGCATTGATAACCCCTAGCCCATTTTGCGTTACTTGCCTATCGAGACTAGCCATTTGAGTATTGCCGGCAACGTTACTTGTGCACATTAGTGATCATACTTCCCATTAGCATACATACCATATCATCTTGGTATCATATCATCATTGTGTCACAAGTTTGTTCCCGCATATACACAATTGCTATCTTGGTTTGTGCATTGTGCAAAAGTGGCCATAGAAAAAAAAAGAAATAAAGCTTTTAAGCAAAAGAAAGAGAGCAAAGAAGCTTGTAAGCAAGTGCCATAGCATCATACCACATTGCATATAAGATTGTCATATCCGATCATCTTGGATCATCTTGAGAGAAACACCGGGAACCATACATACATAGCATACTTGGGATAGAAAGTATATCCATTTTGCATCTTATAGGTTGTGCACAAGTGTCGTATCCGCCTATTGAGCAATCGTGCTAGCGTCTCTCTTGAGTTGTGCAACACGAGCGTTTTCCGTGGATTCCACATTTTGTGCTCATTCCTTGGTTGCACGACCCCATTTATCTATCCGTGTGTGTGTGTTTCCGTGTGCCACATATTGCTATTGGTACATTTGTTTCACTTGCGAATTTGTGAATCTCTTTCAACATTATTGACTCTTGCTAACATTTTGCATTAAATTTTTGTGCCACTATCCTCACCGAGCTCCACCATAAGCTTTACTTGTGTAGGTGTGAGAACCGACAAGGATTGGTACCAATAGTGCTATTTCATTGTCCGCATTTGAGTGAACTTGATTCATTGTCAACATCGGTCAAGGTACATTGGTATAAGTTCTTCTCTTTCTCCCACTCATATTTGCTCGAGTTTTGTGATGGATAGGCAAGGCATTTCCTCTCCGGTCCTCGACAACAACGACGGCGTGCACAACTACATCACCAAAGCATCTATCTTTGATCTACAACGACAAGTGCAAGGCGCATAATCAAGATTGCGAGAGCGCATCGAGAACATCTCCATCGACATTCGTCACTCCGAAGCAAGGAAAAGGGACTACATCGACAAGAAGCTTTCCGCACATAAAGTGGAGCAAGATGCAAGGATGGAGGAGATTAGATCCTTGATCAAGTCTTCTTCCCCTTCGTCATCTTCAAGGCGGCGACATTCAAGCCACAAGTCTTCGGAGCGCAAACAAGATGCAAGCGCAAGTCGTCCAAGTCAACATCTACATGGCGACCACCATCACGTTCGTGATCAACATCGTCATGAAGGGCAAGTCACCTCCAAGCATCATGTGCACGACGACGACAAATGCCAACGAGCTCAAGCACGACAACGACATCATCATCATGAAGATGCTCCACAAGCGCAAGTGCACAAGTCCCAACAAGCCCTACTTCACGCCAAGTCCAAGCTTCATAAGCACAAGAGAAGACCGCGAGACGACCACCACCAAGACGGCGCTATGGCTACAACAACAACTTCGGCATATTCACCAAGTGCTATCAAGGCATCTTCGCCTTTGGACGTACGGCATCTTCACCTACTTCCCACGTGTACGCCTGCATCGACTTCATCAAGTCCAAGGCAACCAACTACAAGCGAGGGTGACACTTCCATCTTCGGAAGCCCCCCAAGGAAGACGACCGAGCATGGGAAATTCCCTTCGGTCATGGAGACGAGCTACGAGGTGCCACATCATATGGGCCTCCCACACCAAGACGGTGACAAGACGGTCGGGCAAGGGCCATCCCCTTCGACCACGGCGATGAGCGCGAACCTCTTCAACAACATGAAGACGATGCCCACATTGGACTCCTCCTCCGAGTCAAGCTATGCGACCGCGCATGGAGACATTTGCACCTACATCTCTCCGACACCCACATATGTCGAGATGCCCCAAGTGCCATGTGAGGAGAGCCACCACCACATGAGTGACATGAGTGACTCCACCATACGTGACATTGAGAGCATTTCCTATGAGAGGATGAGTGTGACCACCACTAGCCCCACATATGAGAGCATGCCACACATCCTATGTGAGTTTGAGCGCCATTTGAGTGACTCCACCAACCATATGAGTGAGAGCATCCTTGAGGGAGTGAGTGAGCCACAACACTTAGCGAGTGAGATAGTTGACACGGCATGTGAGGCCACTATGATTTCTAACGACTTAACCTCTACTCCTAATGTGTTTTCTTCTTTGGTGCTAGGTCTCCTACATGATGACACGCCTATCCTTGACGAGTCTATTCCTCCATTGGAGACGACGATGGCCATGGTGGACGATGATGCACCCCCCACATGGTTCCATCAAGATGAAGATGATAATGATTGGATCTTCAACACCTCACCTACAACGCATGAGCTACGCTCCGAAGGTAACATAGGTGACGGTGCTTCTCTTGTCCCACTAGAGGACTATCTTACCAATGATTGCTCCCATGATGTTGATCCACCTATTCCCATGCTTCATGCTAGTGCGACTTCCTCATGCCTTAACTTACCTATTTATGATGAATATGATGATGAGCATGTTGAGTTGCCTAGTTGTGATGCTATGCTCCATAGGATATCATGTGAAAATTCTATTGGTCACATCATGTTTGACAATCCATTGAACTTGTCATATGCTATGAGTGAGATCTCCCATATTGCATCTTTTCAATCTCAACATAGTAACTATGCATGCCCCATTAAAATAAATCCTATTTGCACTTATGGCATAGACGACGAGACAATGGTCATTGGCTTTTGCTTTTCTTGTGATGATATTGCCATGCTTCCTTTACATGATTTGCGCAATTCATCTACTATGACATGCCATGATCACATTGAACCAAATATGCATTGTTTTGGATGTTGTCAATATTCTCCATGTGACATTTCCACTAATGCTGATGAGGAGACCCCATAGTTTCCTCATACATATTAGGAGATCTTGATGCATTTCATACTTTACATGATTCCCATGATAGTGTACACCATATGCATTCCATAAATAACAATGCTCTAGATATTTCTCATGATGCATTACATCCTTTGAGTCTCCATTATGCCATACATAATAACAAACCTCTCATGATGGATGACATGTTTCTATATCATGCATCTCATTTATTTGAGCATTGGCTATTTTATGCTAACCGACACATGCATGTGCGCATCATGATGGATGATGTGTACATATACCATGCACACACAATTTTTCCTTTGTCTTTGTTTTGTGTAGGTACTCATGTATACTCGTCAACCTCTCAATCCCAAGAGTTGACGAAATGAGCTCTTGAGAGCAACGATGTTTTGGGATCCCGTGGACTATCCTTACCACCGTTCCCTTCGCGCAAGGACTACGCGCATCTCTTCTACTTGGCTCTCACACGGCTATGGGCTATTTACCATTTGTCACCTTACGCTCATTTTACCGTGTTCATTTTGCATGCTATGCTTGCTCCTATGCCTTTGCCATGCCATTGTGACCCTTGCTTGCATCTACCCATGATTCACCATTATGCTACTTCTATGTGCATTTGCATGCTTGGTGGAGATCCTTGTTGCTATTGCCATGTTTATCATGTGCCTCATACTATTGTTGATTCTTGTGTTGGGAGAGTCATGATGTTACATTGCTATTTACATAGGACTTCTTGCCAACACCATGAACCTACTTTCCTCATATCTTGCTTTCATGCTTGTGCTATGACATGTGAATTATTCATGCCCACTATTTTCACACATGACATGCTTGCCATGATTCCTTCTAGTATGTTGCAACTTCGCACTACTAGCTTGCTTAACTTGATTGCTTTGATTGCTTGCTATGTTGCATCACCCATGTTCCACTATTACTCGCTTTCTTGGGTTGATGACATATTTGTTCCTGCCTCTCACATGATACATCTTGTTCATTGTCGCTTGCCTCCAATTGTTGCATGTATGCTTAGTGCTCTTGGAGACATGGACACTTTACTTGTGATGCATGATTGTTTGATTGATCCTCTTATATTTGGTTGTTCTCGCATCATATGCCTCCATACTATGAAATGCTCCCTTGTTCTTTCTTATGATAAGCATGATGCATACACTTGTTGGGTATCTTACCACACGAATGTTAGCTTTTGCATTTATGCTAACCTCATTTGTTTTTCCGAGTGTTTGTCATGTTCGTTCATTTTGAAGGATTCACAAGGCGATACCGTCATGAGACATATTGGTTATGTGAAGGCATACAAGATGCGCAACTCCATCCTCCTTGAGAAACTCCTAAAGGTGACCTCCTTCTCTTTGAGCCATCCTCAAATATGCATATTGGATGGGTCACTCTTTCATTGTTGTTTCCTTCTTGTTGTCTACATGATACATCTCGTGAACGGAGGAGAGACATTGGAGATTGGCTACATGGACCTTCACATTGAGGAGCGCTCGCACTTATTGGATGCATCTTCGGAACTCCACTCATACCACGACATCGAGCATTGGTACACCAACACCTCCATATTTTTTGATTGTGCTCATACATGTCATGCTTGATGGACATATCATACTCACCACAAGTTTGCACCCTATGCATGGATTGACTCATATTATGCTTGTCTTGTTGCATCTATTTCCATGTCATCCATGATATATGAGCTTGTTCACTTCCTTAGCAAATTTGTTGTGATATTCCTTGATGGCATATTCATACATCATGATCATATTACCCATCATCAATTGCATGATAACATACACATGTTGAGCATCCATTGCCATATTCATGCTATTGATAAACCGTCTCACTATGACATCATTTTGCACCGTGGTTGCATTAATCATATTTACAACACATTTTTGTGCACAATGATTGCATTTCCTCCCATGAATGCTTTGCATCTCATTCTAGATCATCTTGATAAGCTTCATGCGCTTTGTCACGACCTATCTTGCCGCACGGACTCATTCTTACATGATGGACACTTTGTGTGCGCTAACCAATGTATTTCCGAGTGTTGCTTGTGTTTGCTCTTTTTGCATGTCTATCACTCCGGCGACACCTTGGACTACTTGGATTGCGCCATGTCTTCAACTTCGTCCAACTACAAGTCCGTCTATGACAACCGTTTCCATGGTGATGAGGATCATGATCCGAGGTCGGATCTTTCCCAAGGGGGGGGAGATGATGCGGAGCATCCCACGTTCATCCCCATGTACACTCCGACTACTCTCCAAACCCCAAGTGGACATACGACGAGACCTCGAACATACGCCATTGGACACAAGGTGAACTCGCTCCTCTCCCAACCTTCACTTCCCACATGTGAGACATGGTTACTACCTCATATATATGTGCTATGCATGACGCGAAACAAGGAGGAAGACCATGGACAAGACGGCGAGGACACCAAGTACAAGGACCAAGAGAAGAAGCTTCCCGAAGCTACAGCGGCCGGACGTCCGATGACTCCCAGGCTCCGGACGACCGGGCCCCTCCGGACGACCGTGCCAGCGACCACCGAACCGAATCTGCGGACATCCAAAGAACTCCGGACGTCCGGGACCCCGCGAGCCTCCGGACGACCAGCCCCCTCCGGACATCCGACTGAAGCGCACCCGAGCCGAATCTACGGAAGTCCGAAGAGCACCGGACGTCCGAACCTTCCCGAGCCTCCGGACGACCGGAACCCTCCGGACGTCTGACGCATGTCTGCGCATAGTGTGTTGGGCCGCAGCCCATGTACCCCTTCACTTACCCCTTCGTGGCCCTAGACTATATATACTCCTCCACCTCCTCCTAGTTAGATTTAGCGTTGATTTAGCTCAATTAGAGATAGAGCTTCGCTCATCCACCGGATCTCCTCCTCGTGAGAGATCGCGGCCTCCTCAGAGAAGATCCTATTGGATTCAAGACCCCCTCATGGGAAGATCCCCTCGTGGATTTCAAGGCCTCCTCACGGAGAAGAACGGTTCCTATGTATCCTTACCTTTGTTGACTTTGGATCTCGTGTATCTCTTTGTGTTCGGTGATCTAGCACTTGTGTGACCGATTCCTTGTTGGTTGAGTGTTTTCCCTCGTTCCTCCCCGTGATTTCCTCGTGTTCTTCCGCGCGTTCTTCGTGTTTCCCCGTAGGATCCACTCCAAACGTGAAAGATCGTCCACATAGGGTTCCACCCTACATCAACTAGTCTCGTCTTGAATTTGGAAAAGGGCCACTTTATGGTTAATGAAGGCATTGTCTTGGTGCATAAGATTTATGAAAGAGGTATTGAAGTTGATAAAGCTAAGGTTGATGCTATTGAAAAGATGTCGTGTCCCAAGGACATTAAAGGTATAAGAAGTTTCCTTGGTCATGCCGGTTTTTATAGGAGGTTCATTAAGGACTTTTCTAAAATCTCTAGGCCTCTGACTAATTTATTGCAAAAAGATATTCATCTTGTCTTTGATGATGATTGTGTAGAAGCATTTGAAATACTTAAGAAAGCTTTGATCACTGCACCTATTGTTCAGCCACCTGATTGTAATTTACCCTTTGAAATTATGTGTGATGCTAGCGATTATGCTATAGGTGCTGTTCTAGGGCAAAGAGTTGATAAGAAACTAAATGTTATTCAATATGCTAGTAAAACTCTAGACACTGGTGTAACGCCCCGGATTCGATGTGCCAGGTGTCTGCCAGTTATTCGCCATTGTTGCCATGTCATTTGCTTGCATGTTGCTTTTTATCATGTCATCATGTGCATTGCATTGCATTGCATACGTGTTCGTCTCATGCATCCGAGCATTTTCCCCGTTGTTTGTTTTGCAATCCGGCACTCCTATGCCCTCCAGCGTCCCTTTTTTGCCTCTCTTCGTGAGCGGGTGTTAAACTTTCTCGGAATGGCCTGAGTCTTGCCAAGCGGCCTTGGTATAGCACCGGTAGACCGCCTGTCAAGTTTCGTGCCATTTGGAGATTGTTTGATACTCCAACGGTTAACCGCGTAGCCCGTAACCCCCTCTCTCTTTGCAGCCCAACACCCCTTCCAAAGTGGCCCAAAACCCATCCAAACCCCCTCCATGCTCTCGGTCGTTCGATCACGATCGCGTGGCCGAAACCCGCTCCTCATTTGGACTCTCCTAGCTCCCTCTACCTATAAATATGTGCCCCTCCCGGATTTTTCGCGCAGTCCAAACCCTAGCCATCTTCCTCCTTCCGCAGCCGGACATGTCCGTTCTGCCTCCGGACGTGTCCACCGCCTCCAGCCACCTCACTCCGGCGAATCACAGGCCGCCACGTCATCGTCGCCACCCCCGCGCCCAATCCCGCAGCGCCACGTCGCCCCCCGCGCCCTCTCTCTCTCCTCCCCGCCGCCGCGGCCCTGGAGGCCCATCCGGGGCCCGCTCACGCCCGAATCGCCGCCACCGCAGCCCGCGCGAGCCCGGCCTCCCGACCAAAGCCGCCGCCGCCTCGCGCTTCCTTGCCGAACCTCGCCACCTCATCGCCCGAGCCTCCGCTGCCGGCCGCCGCCTGTCCTCGCCACCGTCGCCCCGGCGACGCGCCGCCCGTCCCCGCCGTGGCCCATCTCCGCCGCCCCTCGCCGCCCATAGGTCCGCCCCGCCGCCGTTGCGCACCTCCGCGCCTCCCTGCGCCGCCACTGCTCGCCTCACCGGCGACCGTCGCCCTCGCCACCAACCGAACCGGTCCGCCTCGCCCCGAGCGCCCTGCGCCTCGTCTCTGGCCGCCGGAGCTCGCCGAAGGAGCTCCGCGCCGCGCCCCGCGTCGTCCCTCGCCGGGATCCGGCCGGATCCGCCCGTCTCCGGCGACCCCGCCATCTCCGGCGTGTTTTCCGGCGAGATCCGCCTCGCCTCGAAGTCCATGCCAGATTCGGACCCACGAAGGTTGACCCCGATTTGCCTAAGTCCCCGAAGTATTTTGACATTATTATGCCATGTTCATCGCATCATATCCTCATGCATACGGCTCCGTTTTGTGCGTGTAATATGTCAAATTGTTCGTCTCAACGAGTACTTCATCTCACTACATTGCATCATGTTCATTTGAGCTCATCGTGATGCCTGAATCATCGTTGCAAGGGTGCTATATGATGTTAATCTGCTGAAACTGTTATAACATGCTCATTTGTCATTTTTGCCATGTTTGATGTGTGCATCCTATGAGGTTGATGTCTACATGTGTTTTGAACTATGCCATGCCATATTTACAGTGGTGTATGTCATGTATTTTTGTGATCAATGTGGTGACTAGAACGAGCATGCAAACTAGGCCTCATGATGTTGCTGATTTTAGTCCCTGTTCTGCTGTTATTTTGATACCATGTAAACATGATGCTACAGAGAGATCCAAGCATATTTTGATATACTTAAGTAAGGATGTTTTGAACATATGGTTATGCTCTATCCATTCATGCCCCTGGTTGAAATTATGGAGTAGTCTAGCATATCATTTTCGTGCTCTACTTTTGCTAGAAAATATTTCCTGGCAGATTGTTTACATGTTATTCAATTTTGCCAAGGTTGTTGTAGTTGATCCTTGCATGCTATGACCTTGTTCTTGCCTAGGTTTGTTTCATAAACATGTCTTCTTGCTGATGCTATGGTTATCTTGTCATGCAATGACTTGTGGTGAGTGAATCAAGCTTGTTAAGTAGGGTACTTGTTGTTGCTGTTTTGCTAGGCTGAATCTGTTATTTCGTGATGCTATGTAAACCTGCTGCTACAAGTCATTCTATGCATAATCTGGAGATGCTCACTAAGGGTGTTTTGTTATACATGTCATGCTCTACCCATCCATGCCCCTGGTTGCAATTATAGCCTGATGTATCTTGTTGTAATCTTGCTCTAAAGTTGCTTAATAATGTTGCTGTCAGCCTGTTAACATTAAGTTCAGTTGTTTCCATGATTGTTGCTAGTGATCCATGCACCCTATGAACTTGATCTTGCCATGCTTAGCTTCATAAACATGTATTCTTACTGTTGGTTGCCTTGTCATGCCATGTAATGCTCTGTGGCGAGTGGTACAAGCTCATCAACATGCCTACTTATTGTTGTTCTTGCCATGTATGAATCTGTATTATAACTTGCTATGTTTACATGGGTGCCATCATATTTTCTGATCCTTTTTGGCTCATGATCAGTAAAGGACTTTTGTTCTATGCATTTAGTAGTATCATGCCATGCCTTTGTTTGCCATGATAAATTCCTGTAACATGTTGTTTGATAGCTCTAAACATTACAACCTGATGTTATTTCTGCAAAGTCTGAAACTATTATCATTTGCAATCTTGTCATGTGTGTTTCAGCATGTTCTATTGATTTCTGGAGATAGCTCAGTGTTCATGTTTTGTTATGCTTTACCTGTACATCATGCCCATGGCTTTTGTTTTCATGTTGAGATGCTGAGCATGTTGTTTTGATGCTTGCAAGATGCCTAGTTGCTGTTTTGGACAGATTGTTGCTATAACTTGTTTCATGTGTGTGTGTTGAACCGTTGCTCCGTTTTGAGTGTGCTCTATATGAAACTTGCTTGATTTTGCATGTAGCTTCATATTATCATGTTGAATCCTTGTTTTGAGGTGTTTTGCTTGATGTTGTATGCATTTTGCATCAATGCCATGTTTAACTTGTTTTGCTCATATCTTCTATGCCTTAGCTCCTAATTAAATGAACTTTATGTGTAACTTGACTAGAATCTCGTGTAGATCATCTTGGTGCATTTTAACTTGCTGTTTAACAACTTGTACATAAGGTTTATTCAGATCTGGACCAATTTCTAAATTTGCATATGAGGACTTACCAGAATTGTTATATGTTGTTCCCGGCCTCATTTAAACTTGACTTGATGTGTTGCTCTTGTTTGCATCATCTCTTGCCATGAGTAGCTTCATGTAGCTTTGTCATGCATCATGCTTGTGTGTGCATCATGCCTTGTTCATGTGTGGTGTGTTTACTATGTTGTGTGCTTCTTCTCGATAGTTCCCGTTTCGTTGCGATCGTGAGGATTCGTTCGTCTACGCTTGGTTTGTCTTCGTGGCTTCATCTTCTTCATGGACTCGTTCTTCTTCCTTGCGGGATTTCAGGCAAGATGACCGCTACCCTGGATCTCACTACTATCATTGCTATGCTAGTTGCTTCGTTCTATCGCTATGCCGCGTTACCTATTTTTTGCTCATCAAGCCTCCCATATTGCCATGAACCTCTAACCTTTGACACCCTTCCTAGCAAACCGTTGCTTGACTATGTTACCGCTTTGCTCAGCCCCTCTTATAGCGTTGCTAGTTGCAGGTGAAGTTGAAGATTGCCCCATGATGGACAGGATTATGTTGGGATATCACAATATCTCTTATTTAAATAATGCATCTATATACTTGGTAAAGGATGGAAGACTCGGCCTTATGCCTGGTGTTTTGTTCCACTCTTGCCGCCCTAGTTTCCGTCATACCGGTGTTACGTTCTCGGATTTTGTGTTCCTTACGCGGTTGGGTGATTTATGGGACCCCCTCGACAGTTTGCTTTGAATAAAACTCCTCCAGCAAGGCCCAACATTGGTTTTACCATTTGCCTCACCACCACCTATATTTCCCTTGGGAGTAATTAACCCAAGGGTCATCTTTATTTTAGCCCCCCCCCCCCCGGGCCAGTGCTTGTCTAAGTGTTGGTCCGAACCGAGCCGCCTGCGGGGCCACCTCGGGGAAACTCGAAGTCTGGTTTTACTCGTAGCATGTCGCATCCGGTGTTGCCCTGAGAACGAGATATGCGCGGCTCCTATCGGGATTGTGGCGCATCGGGCGGTCTTGCTGGTCTTGTTTTACCATTGTCGAAATGTCTTGTAAACCGAGATTCCGGGTCTGATCGGGTCTTCCTGGGAGAAGGTATATCCTTCGTTGATCGCGAGAGCTTATCATGGGCTAAGTTGGGACACCCCTGCAGGGTATAATCTTTCGAAAGTCGTGCCTGCGGTTATAGGCAGATGGGAATTTGTTAATGTCCAGTTGTAGATAACTTGACACCAGATCCGATTTAAAACGCATCAACCGCGTGTGTAGCCGTGATGGTCTCTTCTCGGCGGAGTCTGGGAAGTGAACACGGTATTCAGTTATGTTTGACGTAAGTAGGAGTTCAGGATCACTTCTTGATCATTGCTAGCTTCACGACCGTTCCTTTTGCTCTCTTCTCGCTCTTATTTGCATGTGTTAGCCACCATATCATTCTTAGTCGCTGCTGCAGCCTCACCACTTTACCCCTTCCTTTCCCTTTAAGCTTTGCTAGTATTGATACCCATGGTAATGGGATTGCTGGGTCCTCGTGGCTCACAGATTACTACAACAACAGTTGCAGGTACAGGTTATGCGATGATCATGACGCGAGAGCGATGTTTGCTTGTTTTGGAGTTCTTCTTCTGCTTCTTCTTCGATCAGGGGATAGGTTCCAGGTCGGCAGCCTGGGCTAGCAGGTTGGATGTCATTTGAGTTTCTGTTTGTGTTTCATCCGTAGTCGTGTGATGCTCTTACGTATTGTGATGTTGTATTCGTGTGGCATTGTATGCCTCTTGTATGTATCCCCATATATTATGTAATGTTGATGTAATGATATCCACCTTGCAAAAGCATTTCAATATGCGGGTCTATCCTTGGTGGGACCTTCGAGTTCCTTTTGGATAGGGTCGCATATTGGGCGTGACAACTGCTCACAGAAACTATGCTACCACTGAAAAAGAATTCTTAGCAATTGTATTTGCTTGTGATAAGTTCAGACCTTATATTGTTGGTTCTAAAGTAACTATTCACACTGATCATGCTGCTATTAAATATCTTATGGAAAAGAAAGATGCTAAACCTAGACTTATTAGATGGGTTCTCTTGCTACAAGAATTTGACTTGCATATTATTGATAGAAAGGGAGTTGAGAACCCCGTTGCAGACAACTTGTCTAGGTTAGAGAACATTCTTGATGACCCACTACCTATTGATGATAGTTTTCCCGATGAACAATTAGCAGTCATAAATTCTTATCGTACTGCTCCATGGTATGCTGATTATGCTAATTACATTGTTGCTAAATTTATACCACCTAGTTTCACATACCAGCAAAAGAAAAAGTTCTTTTATGGTTTAAGACATTACTTCTGGGATGACCCACAACTTCATAAAGAAGGAGTAGATGGTGTTATTAGACGTTGTGTACCTGAGCATGAACAGGAACAGATCCTACGCAAGTGTCACTCAGAGGCATATGGAGGACACCACGCTGGAGATAGAACTGCACATAAGGTATTGCAATCCGGTTTTTATTGGCCTGCTGTCTTCAAAGATGCCCATAAGTTTGTCTTGTCTTGTGATGAATGTCAAAGAATTGGTAATATTAGTAGACGTCAAGAAATGCCTATGAATTATTCTCTTGTTATTGAACCATTTGATGTTTGGGGCTTTGATTATATGGGACCTTTTCCTGCCTCTAATGGATATACACATATTTAAGTTGCTGTTGATTACGTTACTAAGTGGGTAGAAGCTATTCCATCTGGTAGTGCTGATCATAACACCTCTATTAAGATGCTTAAAGAAGTTATTTTTCAGAGGTTTGGAGTCCCTAGATACTTAATGACTGACAGTGGTTCACATTTTATTCATGGTGCTTTTCATAAAATGCTTGCTAAGTATGACGTTAATCATAGAATTGCATCTCCATATCACCCGCAGTCTAGTGGTCAAGTAGAACTTAGCAATAGAGAGCTCAAATTAATTTTGCAAAAGACTGTTAATAGATCTAGGAAGAATTGGTCCAAGAAACTTGATAATGCATTATGGGCCTATAGAACTGCATATAAGAATCCTATGGGTATGTCTCCATATAAAATGGTTTATGGAAAAGCATGTCACTTACCTCTCGAACTTGAACATAAGGCATATTGGGCCATTAAAGAGCTCAATTATGATTTCAAACTTGCCGGTGAGAAGAGGTTATTTGACATTAGCTCACTTGATGAATGGAGAACCCGAGCCTATGAAAATGCCAAGTTGTTTAAAGAAAAAGTTAAAAGATGGCATGAAAAAAGGATACAAAAGCCTGAGTTTAACATAGGTGATTATGGTTTGCTATTCAACTCTTGTTTAAGATTTTTGGGAGGAAAACTTCTCTCTAAATGGGAAGGTCCTTACGTTATCGAGGAGGTCTATCGTTCCGGTGCCATAAAAGTCAACAACTTCGAAGGCACAAATCCGAAGGTGGTGAACGGTCAAAGAATCAAACATTATATCTCAGGTAATCCTATAAATGTTGAAACTAATATTATTGACAGCGTAACCCTGGAGGAATATATAAGGGACACTTTCCAGAATGTTTCAGACTCCGAAAAGGAATAGGTATGTGGTATGGTAAGTAAACCGACTCCAAAACAGTTCTAATAGAAATTTTTCTCCGTTTTGGAATATTTAAGAAAATAGGAAAATAAGAAGTAGTCCGGGAAGGACACGAGGCGTCCACGAGGGTGGAGGGCGCGCCCTACCCTACTGGGCGCGCCCCTCTGCCTCGTGGGCACCTCGTGTGCTCTCCAGACCCCGTTTTCTTGCACGATACTTCTTTTGGTCGGTAAAAATTCATTATATAATCTCCCGAAGGTTTTGACCACCGTATCACGCAGAAATCTTCTGTTTTCATTTCGAGCTGTTTTTCTGACAGATCTAGAGCACCATGACGTCTTCAAGCGCTCCTAAGGACAAGTTTTTCGAGAGGGTCATCAACCCCTGTCTCGCAGAGGTGCTACATCACCCTGAAACCATTGAGATGCGTGAGGGGGTGCTGCACATCCGCGATGTGGAGGGACCAAGGAGTACCGGAAGCGTGGAGACAAAGCTCGAAGCGATGGAACAACAAGTTTCCAAGTACCAAGGGATGGTGGAGCGCGGACTTAATGCCAACCAGATGATGATCGCGGAGTTCACCAACAATCACAAGCTAGACGCCAAGAACATTGGCAAGACCATCTTCAAGCTTCATGAGAAAATCGAGCATCTCCAAGCCCAGATCTATGACCTGCAAAACCAAAACTGCAAGTATGAATATAGATTCAAGAAGATGAGTTTGACTGCAAATTTGAGGATCCCGGAGACTCGATCATCCTTCTATGATGGTGAGCCTATGCCTTGGAAGACGGACGACAAGCCTACATCATCAACAACTCCTTCTTCACCACCTTCGAGGACATAATCACATGGGTATGGGCACTTCCCTTGGCAACTGCCAAGCTTGGGGGAGATGCCCCGGTATCGTATCACCATCACACTCCTATCTTTACTGTTTTTCTTAGTTCGATCCTTTTGGTAATATCTTGATCTAGTAGAATAATTTTTTGGTATGAATTAGTTTTGAGTTTTGCTTTGTGATCCCTCTTTGTAATCGAGTCCGTGAGCTATATATAATAAAGATTAGTGTTGAGTCAAGGGCTTTGCTATCTTGCTATGATCTTGAGGAAATAGAAAGAATAAAAAGAAATAAAAGAGTTCATATTGATCTTATGGATAGTAATGACTTCACATATAGAGAGTATGAGGCCTAAAAGTTGTTGAGAGTTGACAAACGTAGTTTTGGTCATCGTTGCAATTAATAGGAAGTAATAAAGAAAGAGAGGTTTTCACATATAAATATACTATCTTGGACATCTTTTATGATTGTGAGCACTCATTAAAGTATGACGTGCTAAAGAGTTAATGTTGGACAAGGAAAACAACGTAATGGTTTATGTTTTCTCACATCTCAGTTAAAGTATATTGTCATGATCGTCCAACATGTTAAGCTTGCCTTTCCCCCTCATGCTAGCCAAATTCCTTGCAGCAAGTAGAGATACTACTTGTGCTTCCAAATATCCTTAAACCCATGAGAGTCCACCATACCTACCTATGGATTGAGTAAGATCCTTCAAGTAAGTTGTCATGTTGCAAGCAATAAAAATTGCTCTCTAAATATGTATGACTTATTAATGTGGACAAAATAAGCTTTATATGATCGTGTGATATGGAAGTAATAAAAGCGCTGGACTGCATAATAAAGGTTCATATCACAAGTGGCAATATAAAGTGACGTTCTTTTGCATTAAGATTTTGTGCATCCAACCCTAAAAGCACATGACCACCTCTGCTTCCCTCTGTGAAGGGCCTATCTTTTACTTTATGCAAGAGTCAAGGTGATCTTCACCTTTCCCTTTTTCATTTTATCCTTGGCAAGCACCTCATGTTGGAAAGATCCTGATATATATCCAATTGGATGTAAGTTAGCATGAACTATTATTGTTGACATTACCCTTGAGGTAAGACGTTGGGAAGCAACACTATAAGCCCCTATCTTTCTCTATGTCTGATTAAAACTCCAGAACCATAAGTATTGTGTGAGTATTAGCAATTGTGGAAGACTAAATGATAGTTGAGTATGTGGACTTGCTGAAAAGCTCTATTCTTGACTCTTTCCGATGTTATGATAAATTGCAATTGCTTCAATGACTGAGGTTATAGTTTGTTAGTTGTCAATGAAGTTTCTAAACCATACTTGACAATGTGAAAAAATTGTTACTTGAGCAAATCATATGACAAAATATATACATGTTGTTGTTATAAGAATGATCATGATGACCTCATGTCCATATTTTATTTTTATCGACACCTCTATCTCTAAACATGTGGACATATTTTTCAATACCGGCTTCCGCTTGAGGACAAGCGAGGTCTAAGCTTGGGGGAGTTGATACGTCCATTTTGCATCATGCTTTTATATCAATATTTATTGCATTATGGGTTGTTATTACACGTTATTTCACAATAATTATGGCTATTCTCTCTTATTTTACAAGGTTTATCATGAAGAGGGAGAATGCCGACAGCCGGGATTCTGGGATGGAAAAGGAGCAAATATTGGAAACCTATTCTGCACAGCTCCAAAAGTCCTGAAACTTCACGAAAGTAATTTTTGGAATTAATAAGATTTATTGAGCGAAAGAAGTACCAGAGGGAGCGCACACCCTGGCCATGAGGGTGGGGGTGCGCCCACCCTTACAGGGCGCGCCCCCCTGCCTCGTGGGCCCCCTGGTGGCCCTCTGGTGCCCATCTTCTCCTATATGAAGTCTTTTACCCTGGAAAAAAATCATAAGCAAGCTTACGGGACGAAACTCCGTCGCCACGAGGCGGAACCTTGGCGGAACCAATCTAGGGCTCCGGCGGAGCTGTTCTGCCGGGGAAACTTCCCTCCGGGAGGGGGAAATCATCACCATCATCATCACCAACGATCCTCTCATCGGGAGGGGGTCAATCTCCATCAACATCTTCACCAGCACCATCTCCTCCTCGTGGGCCCTCTGGTGGCCCTCTGGTGCCCATCTTCTCCTATATGAAGTCTTTTACCTTGGAAAAAAATCATAAGCAAGCTTACGGGACGAAACTCCGTCGCCATGAGGCGGAACCTTGGCGGAACCAATCTAGGGCTCCGGCGGAGCTGTTCTGCCGGGGAAACTTCCCTCCGGGAGGGGGAAATCATCACCATCGTCATCACCAATGATCCTCTCATCGGGAGGGGGTCAATCTCCATCAACATCTTCACCAGCACCATCTCCTCTCAAACCCTAGTTCATCTCTTGTATCCAATCTTTGTATCCAAACCTTAGATTGGTACCTGTGGGTTGCTAGTAGTGTTGATTACTCCTTGTAGTTGATGCTAGTCGGTTTATTTGGTGGAAGATCATTTGTTCAGATCCTTAATGCATATTAATACTCCTTTGATCATGAACATGAATATTCTTTGTGACTAGCTACGTTTGTTCCTGAGGACATGGGTGAAGTCTTGCTATTAGTAGTCATGTGAATTTGGTATTCGTTCGATATTTTGATGATATGTATGTTGTCTCTCCTCTAGTGGTGTTATGTGAATGTCGACTACATGACAGTTCACCATTATTTGGGCCTAGAGGAAGGCATTGGGAAGTAATAAGTAGATGATGTGTTGCTAGAGTGACAGAAGTTTAAGCGTTGCTTCATAAGGGGATGATTTGGATCCATATGTCTCATGTTGTGGTTAGGTTTACCTTAATACTTCTTTTGTAGTTGCGGATGCTTGCAATAGGGGTTAAGCATAAGTGGGATGCTTGTCCAAGGAAGGACAGCACCCAAGCACCGGCCCACCCACATATCAAATTATCAAAGTAATGAACATGAATCATATGAGCGTGATGAAAACTAGCTTGACCATAATTCCCATGTCTCCTCGGGAGCGCTTTTCTCTATATAAGAATTTGTCTGGGCTTTTCCTTTGCTACAAAAAGGATTGGGCCACCTTGTTGCACCTTATTTACTTTCATTTCTTGTTACCCGTTACAAATTATCCTATGACAAAACTATCTGTTACCTACAATTTCAGTGCTTGTAGAGAATACCTTACTGAAAACCGCTTGTCATTTCCTTCTGCTCCTCGTTGGATTTGACACTCTTACTTATCGAAAGGACTATGATAGATCCCCTAAACTTGTGGGTCATCATATCTGTACTCTTTTCTTACTAGCATAAGTGTACGTGCAAATGCATGCGTTGACTTCGTTCGTTACATTGTATCCGCTCTAAAGTCGCACTACAATCAGTTCTAAACTCAAAAAATACCTCCTCGTTGACGCGAGTAGTGTGCAAGTCACCGTAGCTCCGATGCAATGTAATTGTATCCTGTTTAGCGATGCATACCATAAAACGAAAGTATCTTATAGTCACATTTGTTCTTGGAAGACAAATATTTTTATGGTTGCAAAACCTGGAAACACGCAAAAAATCAATCGCATGGTAGAAAAGAATACATTGTTATACACTAATCTCAAAGTAACTTAATAATGTACTAACATATGCACTGTATACTCTAAAAACTTCTATATTATGCACAAACGGGTTACAAAGTTTGGCTACATAAAATCCAATGATGCCTTGGTACACGTAAGCTTTCCACGATGACACCATCCTATCTTTCTGCTTTTGCCAGCTAAAAATAAGGGTAGAACAGAGATAGGAGTACAGAACAAGAAGTCTCGTGGCTGCAAACTACTCTGCTACAGGTCCGTCGCCGACTGGTTTGTTCTGCCTGCCGGCCGGCCTTGCAATGCACAAGAGATACGTCTGTATACAATAAACAATTTGGAAGGACCAAGATTTCTCCAGGATGAAGTGCAGTTTCCTGGTGGGTACTGTAGATGCGAATCCCTTCACTTTGGACCATAGGATTGAGCCCATCAACGCCTGAAATTCCTTGTTAGGCTTTGGTTTCAAAAATTTTAAACTCGTGCACTATAGAGTAGTATAGATATAGATAGGAGTAAGATGCCCGTGCATTGCACGGAACACCAAGATTGGGGGTGGACGGCGCCGGCAGCGTCCATCATGCCAGATTGTTCCATGGCCTTCTAGATGTGGTGGGGAGGAGATAAGGCTGATTATGAGAGACAAGGAGTTGTTTTTAAATAGGGAACAAGTGCGGGCATCCTTTTGCGAAACTATAGAAGTTTGCTTTGCATGCGTCAGATCTAGATCCGAGGGCTATTGGTGAAAGATGGCACGCACACCATCATCACCAACTCAGGACCTCTTTGATTTGCAGGATTTTGAAAAAGCAGGAATAGGACACGACAGTATTACAAGTTTCAAACTATATATTACAAATGCTAGGAGTAATGCCACACCTACCAAGAGGGAATTATTAGGAAGTTGACGTAAGAACTTTCGTTACTTTAGGTGGATGCAGCATTATCGTACAAACTAAAATCCACCGCCCTGACAAGTGACTAATGGGCAAATGAATTTTTGAGTCTCTGGCAACTTTATGCTTCAAAATCAAATTCAGCTTCTATGGAGACATTGTCATTTAGGCTTAGATGCTTGCGGTGATCAGCACGCCATTCATTGTTGCGCCAGTAAACGCCCAACCTCATTACCTTGAGCACACTTGCCTCCAGAACAAAGAACCTGGCCAATTTAATCTCAGATGTGCTGCCTTGGTAGTCGATCAAATCAATTTTTGTAAGATGGAGATCAAGGCATTCAATGAGATTGTCATAGTGCAACACATTTTCCACTTTTGGGTCTTTTTTATCTGCAAAAGAAGAGAACATATTAGAGCAGCTAGTTGTATAAGATTGTCGTGTCATCAAGAGGTACCAATATCATTCGCTCATACGATAGGGTTGGCTGGCTAGTGATATTCTCTCTCTCTCTATCTCTCTCTCTCTCTCTCTCTCTCTCTCTCTCTCTCTCTCTCTTTCCTCTCATTTACCTAGGAGCACGTGAAGAACTTGGGCATTTGTTGCCTTCCACTATGTGGCCGGTGCCATATTTCTCAAAAGTATTGCCACATAATACGCATTGATGTCAAATCAAAAGATTTTGGCACCGCTCTAGCAATGTGAGAGAGTTGGCACTGCTGTGCACACAGACCCACATGTATAAACCAAATCAATCAAACCAACTACACCAGCCTCTCACTCCCCCAAACAAGTGTGTTTTATTGCCTTAGTCCTCTCCCTCTCCCATGCAAGTGTTTTTTCATTGTGTGAGTCAATTTGGCACCAGATCAAAGTAAGTGGTCCAGATTGGGGCACCACGTGAGCAATGGAGGGGCATCGATGCCAAATGCATCACAAGTGAATTTGGCACATGTTTTGGCCTACATAGTTAAGGGCCGTTATAGCCCACTTTTGTACTACCTCATATTTAGTGTAAAATTTTGACCATAGATTTACCTAAGAAAATGCCAATGCATGTCACCAAAAATTATACCATTTGAAATTATGTTCAAATACGAATTCAACGATATAATTTTTAGTGAGATGCATTAACATTTTGTTAGTTAAATCTATGGTCAAATTTTGATACTACAAAATAGGAAGAGTAAACCAGGTTGGAGGTAGTACTTGCTCTTCGGGTAACCATAGAGTTACTAGTCTAAGTTACTTACCGCTACGACTAGCCTAGGCTACTAGTAGTACAACAAAAAAAGATGCAGGTGATCATGTGAGAAAAAAAATACTAAAAACATCTTTCTGTGCAGTGCGTAGATGCAGTTTTGAACACTACACTTGTCATCATAATTTGGGGAAATTACGAAAAAAATTGAGCTACGTTGTGATTACCATTTACTAATAGGAAAGAAGTTTCACCTCGATGAGTAGCTTCTCCATGCACGGAAAGCATGTAAGGAATCCAACAACTTGATCCAGATTGGGGCTGACAGATTTTATTGCCTAGATCTCCACTGTGCACATAGACTGGGTCAAGCTTGTGGGAATCATTTTCTGGATGACAGTCATAAATACATCAAGAAGAAATTTAAAAATGTGAATTTCAAGAATACGGACAAGAATATGAGTGTTGTACCTAAACAATTACAGATCCAATAAAGAGTTCGGAGAATTTGGCAGACGTGTACACCAACGCTATCAATTTTGGTGCATCAATGACCTTGATTTTTGTTGGACCTTCTAGATCAGATACAAGCAATATCTCAAGGAAACGTGCATTCTCAATGACCATAACATGGAACAGCTGGAGTGATCTCTTCCCAATTGATGTCTTGTTGCGGGGCCAACAAGACACAGAAATCTATCGGAGATTCGTCGAGGCGATGTGGAGGCTAATGAACCCATTGATCTGCCAAAGACAAATGTACTCGAGCGTAGTACAGCTATGAAGCAGGTGCTCCATAGCCTTCTTCGAGATGCCAACGTCGAAGAGGTCGAGCTGCTTGAGTTGAGGGAGAAGAAGGGTGGGCGCGACATTAATCTGGGGAAAATAGCAGGAGCTAAAGCTGGCGCGGTGATGCATTGGCGTGAGGCGGAGCGCGGATGGCGGCAGAGAGCGACATCGTCCAGCTTCAAACTTGAGCTCCTCGAGCTGATCTAGGGCGGGGGATAAGAACCATTCGTCGAACTTTGCTTGGACCTTGCAGTTGGTACAGAACATGCAGATATCAAGGCGACTGACTGGCCCAGGGTGCGATGAAAGGATCTTGGAGACTGCGGCCATGCGTTTGCAATCCCCGTCATAGAGGTAGCTGTCGACGGTGAGGTTGAGGGGGACATGGCGCCAGAGGGGGCGCCACCGCCGGGAGAGCAGGGTGGTCTACACGGCATATTTGGTGGGAGAAGGCCGATGATGACGAGCAGCATGTCATCGAGGAGGCTGCTAATGAAGTCCAGGCTCGCCGGATGCAGCTTTGGCTCGAGCCACCTCTGCTTGTTGGCTGCCTCGCCGTCCGTCTCAGCCGGCGGCGACGCTGGTGTACACGTGTGCTAGGTGTGCATGAGTGCATCCTTCTGTGCATGGCGCCATGCAGTGGTGACATGCGCGAGTGCGTCTTCACACGAAAGAAGTGTGCCCTCAATTTACTAGCGTGCGGGGTGCTACCCCGAGTGATTTCAACTTTGTTTACTTCACCGCGTGCCAAATGGGCCTCTAGTTTACTTATTTTCACCCACTGCCACATGGGCCAACACATGAAGATAGATAACACGAGCTTTTTTGCAGGGGATAGAGAACGCGAGCTGACAAGGCAGCATGTGGACTGGTTGACCCGTCAAATAAACAATATACGGAGTTATATGCTGACACATCGACCATATAATACCTTAGTATAGAGACTTCCAGTGAAAGGGAGGCGCATGAGAGATATTAGAGAGAGAGAGAGAGAGAGCTACTCCCTCAGTTTGACAAATGTAGTGCCTATATTTTTTAAAGTCAAACTTTTGAAACTTTGACCAAGTTTATAAAGAAATTACCTATATCTACAATACCAAAGATAAATGATAGTATGAAGTAAGTACATGTTGTGATGAATGTAATGATTGTTACAGATGTAAATCTTTTTCTCCACATATACCTGGTCAAACTTTTCTGAGGTTTGAATTTTCAAAACATCCATATGCTTATGGATGGGCGAGAGTCCCTAACTAGAGAGAGTGTGTGTGTGTGTGAAATAGAAAGAGTGAGTGAAAAAAGTGTGTGTGCGTGTGTTAAAGAGACATGGACAACCCACGATAAAGTAGAGAAAAGCGTGTGTGTCTTATGCAAACATATCACACATGCATCTTCGACAACAGAAGCAAGGTGAGGAGATAGTGTATGGTTGTTTGCAACCGAGAGAGAAAGACCCCTAGCACGTGGCCAAGAGAGGTCTGACAAACAAGGGAGAGAGGTCGAGAGAGACGTATGGAGAAAATGCAAACATGGGGATGAGAGAGTGTATGTTTGTGACAAAGAGATCCCGTGGAGATCGTTTTGGGACTACATGGGTGGGAGATCGAGTGACAAGGTGTGCGCGCGATAGAAGATACCCCGAGAGATATCAAGATAGACGTATGGATGGAAGGAGACAATACGTGTGTTCCTGATGGCTAGTGAGAGATAGTCATACTTAGGGGGGGTGCATGGATCTATGATGGAGTGAGGGATTATGGTACTTAGGGGGGTGCGTGTCACATAGAGAGAGAACAACGACGGAGAGTGTTAGATGGGTCTATGTAGAGTGAGCGAGATATGTGTATGTGTGAACTAGGGAGATATAAAGTTTGAGAGAGATAGAGGATCCCCAATATGGCTGAGTGGTGAGTCAGATAGCTGAGAGGGGGGAAGAGATATTCCATCCGCTCGATATTGCAGTGCATATAAATTTTGTAGAAGTCCAACTTTGGAAACTTTGACTAGGTTTACGCAAATATTATTTATATCTACAATACCAAAGATACGTCATACGAAACTACATCTCATGATGAATCTAATGATATGTGTTTGCCATTCTAGATGTAAATGTTTTTCTCCACGTACATGGTCAAACTTTGTGATGTTTGACTTTTCAATAAATCTATATGCTATGGACCGAAGAGAGTGCCTAAGTCGAGAGAGATCAAGTGTGTGTGAAGGAGAATGAGTGAGTGTGCAAAAACAGTGTGTGTGTGTGTGTGAAAGAGAAAGGGACAACAAGCGATAAATTAGAGAGAGAGAGAGAGTGTGTGTGTGTTCATTTCTTATGCAAACATATCATGCATGCATCTCCGAGATAGAAAAGCGAGGTGAGGAGATACACGAAGATAGCTAGTGTGTGATTGTTTGCAACGGAGAGAGACACCCCCATAGCACATGTCCAATAGAGGTCTGGCCAACAAGGGACAAATGTTGAGAGAGACGCATGGAGAAGATGGACGCATGGGGAGGGAGAGAGGGTGTGTTCGTGATAGAGATATCCCTTGAGATTGTGAGGGGACTATATGGGTGGGAGATCGAGGGATGAGGTGCATATGCGATAGAAAGATGACCCAAGAGAAATTGAGATAGACCATGCACATGTTTGTGATGGAGACTAAGAATTAGCTAGTCATATACATATAGGGGGACTACGTGTGCCTACAATTGAGTGAGAGACCATCATACTTGGCTAGGCGTGAGATTGTGTGTGCGTGAGATGGAGAGAGAATGAGGGAGAGAGAGAGTTTTAGATGGGTCTATCGAGTGTGAGTGAGATATGCATGTGTACATGTGACCTAGGGAGAGTGGTGCATGGGAGAGTTACGGGAAACAAGCCAGGGAATTTGTGTGCGTACGATGAGTGCAACCAAGATATTTAGCTTGGACTAGAGAATCATACATAGTGTGCAAGAGAGACCTATACATGGAGTGTGCATGCGAACTAGAAAGACCCCCCCACACACACACACACAAAGAGAGAGAGAGAGAGAGAGAGATAGAGAGATAAAGAGAGAGAGGGAGAGAGACCAACAAGGTTTCTATTTGGATGCGTGCGATAGAATTGAAGATTGTCGGCGAGAGAAAGCGCAGGAGTCTGGGAGAGGGGGAGGTCGCGTTTTATGCAACAAAGACTGATATAACCATGTTTCGATATATACTTGCATTTAAATATTTAAATTGGAGAACATGTTGTCTGCAATCCACACATGAATGGAGATATGCGTATCAAACAAGTTCATTAATTTGACTTTCAACATGTTCATGGAGTACTATAATACTGTACAACATGCTACTCGATTGAGGTGTTCAATTTTGGATTTAATTCACTATTTTGACCTAGTGAACGAGCTATTTCATTGAATCGAGATATTTCATTTTGCGTTTGATTTCCGTTTTTGAGTGGGTCAAGTATTTGTCATATAGTAAATCGCTAGCAACTAGCATGTAAAAACACATTAGTCCCGAACATCATCTCTCCATCTAAAAAAGAAGTGGCAAGCTAATATTTCAAAATTTGATTGGAATCGATTTGGTAAGGTAGACGTGGATGCTCATTCTACCAAAATTTGAATGAACCGCTCGGTGGAATTCGCCCAAGCAAATAAATGGGAGACGTGAAATTACCAGCCTATGTGGCACACATCAATTGGCCTGTTGTACATCGAGGGTAGGTTCGTAACTTCATCCAAGCTCGCCTTCTCCTCGGTCGAAATGACATGTGCCAAATAATTCATAAACCATGGGCGGAAAAACAACCCATCCTCGCCAGAAATCACTCGCGCCAACTATTTCAAAACACGCCCGAAATCGCTCGCACCGACTATTTCAAAACACGTCGTCCTCGCTCGCGCCCACTATTTCAAAACACGCCCTCCTCGCCCGAAATCGCTCGCCCCCACTATTTGGGAGAAGCAAAGTTACTCTAATATCCCCGACCCTCGGTACACAGACCCAAGCTCAGAAGCCTAAAGGCAAGGGTAGAACTGTAACTCCCCCCACATTTCAGTCAAATGCGTCCGTAAGACATGGTTCCTCCGCCCAAATCCCCATTCATACCTCGTGGGCGATATGTCCATTTTGCATCATGTTTTCCTACTATTATTTATGTTGTTGTTATGCATAATAATGCTTTCTGGAGTAATTCTAATGCCTTTTCTCTCATAATATGCAAGGTTCACACAAAGAGGGAGAATTTCGACAGCTAGAAATCTGGACCTGAAAAAGCAACGTCAGGCTACCTATTCTGCACAAATCCAAATGAGCTGAAACTTCACGAGGAATTTTTATGGAATAAATAAGAAATAATGGAGCAAATAACTATCGGAGGGGGCCACCTGGTGAGCACAAGACACCAGGGCATGCCAGGCCCCCCAGGCGCGCCCTGGTGGGTTGTGCTCAGCCCAGCCCACCTCCAGTGCCCATCTTCTGGTATATAGTCATTTTGAAGTAGAGAAAAAAAATAAGGAGAGGACTTTCGGGATGAAGCACTGCCTTCTCGAGGCGAACCTTGGGCAGGAGCACTTTTACGCTCCGACGGAGCGATTCCGACGGAGGAACTTCCCTCCTGGAGGGGGAAATCATCGTCATCATAATCACCAACAACTCTCCCATCTTGGGGAGGGCAATCTCCATCAACATCTTCAACAACACCATCTCCTCTCAAACCCTAATTCATCTCTTGTGTTCAATCTTTGTACCGGAACTGTAGATTGGTGCTTCTGGGTGACTAGTAATGTTGATTACATCTTGTAGTTGATTACTATATGGTTTATTTGGTGGAAGATTATATGTTCAGATCCATTATGCTATTTAATACCCCTATGATCTTGAGCATGATTATCATTTGTGAGTAGTTACTTTTGTTCTTGAGGTCACATGAGAAATCTTGTTGCAAGTAATCATGTGAACTTTATATGTGTTCGATATTTTGATGGTATGTATGTTGTGATTCCCTTAGTGGTGTCATGTGAACGTCGACTACATGACACTTCACCATATTTGGGCCTAAGGGAATGCATTGTGGAGTAGTTATTAGATAATGGGTTGCGAGAGTGATAGAACCTTAAACCCTAGTTTATGTGCTATTCCATAAGGGACTGATTTGGATCCAAAAGTTTAATGCTATGGTTAGAATTTATTCTTAATACCTTTGTCGTAGTTGCGGATGCTTGCGAGGTTGTTAATCATAAGTAGGAGGTTTGTTCAAGTAAGAACAGCACCAAAGCACCGATCCACCCACATATCAAATTATCAAAGTAGCAAACACAAATCAAACCAACACGATGAAAGTGACTAGATGAAATTCTCGTGTGCCCTTAAGAACACTTTGCTTATCATAAAAGACTATTTTGGCCTGTCCTTTGCTTCAAAAGGATTGGGCTACCTTGCTGCACTTTTGCTACCACTATTTTTACTTGCTCGTTACAAAATATCTTGCTATCAAACTACTCATTACTTATAATTTCAATGCTTGCAGACATTACCTTGCTGAAAACCACTTTTCATTTCCTTCTGCTCCTCGTTGGGTTCGACACTCTTACTTATCGAAAGGACTACAATTGATCCCCAATACTTTTGGGTCATCGAGGCTCTTTTCTGGCACCGTTGCCGGGGAGTGAAGTGCTTTTGGTAAGGAAAAATTATTACTACGTGCTGAAATGTATTGTCACTTGTTTCTATGGAGAACAATCCTTTGAGGGGTTTGTTCCGGGAATCTTCACCTCGACCGGAACCACAATTAGTTACCCCTCAACCTAGTGCACCTACTGAAAATATTGAATATGAAATTCCTTCGTGTATGATAGAACAACTGCTAGCTAATCCTTATGCAGGAGATGGAACCGAACACCCTGATATGTACTTGATATATGTGGAAGAAATTTGTGGATTATTTAAGCTTGCAGGTTTACCCGGAGATGAAACTAAGAAGAAGGTTTTCCCTTTATCCTTGAAGGGAAAACTAATTGGCATGGTATAGGCTATGTGATGATATTTGGATCTTGGAATTGGAATCGGTTGAAATTGGAATTCCATCAAAAAAAATCCTATGCATCTAGTTCATCATGATCGGAATTATATATATAATTTTTGGCCTCATGAAGGAGAAAGTATCGCTCTAGCTTGGGGGCTGCTTAAGTCAATGTTATATTTTCATGCCCCAATCATAATATCTCAAGAGAAATTATTATTCAGAATTTTTATGCTCGGCTTTCTCATAATGATTGATCCATGCTCGACACTTCTTGTACTGGTTCCTTTATGAAGAAGACTATTGAATTCCGATGGGATCTTTTAGAAAGAATTAAACGCAACTCTGAAGATTGGGCACTCGGTGAAGGTACAGAGTCTGGTATTAAGCTCAAGTATGATTGTGTTAAATCTTTTATGAATATCGATGTTTTTCAAAAGTTTAGCACTAAATATGGACTAGACTCTGATATAGTAGCCTCCTTTTGTGAATCATTTGCTACTCATGTTGATCTCCCTAAGGAGAAGTGGCTTAAATATCACCCACCTATCAAACAAGATATTAAAGAACCGGAATAGCTAAAGATGAAACTATAACTTATAATGTTGATCCACTTGTCCCTACTACTTATATTGAAAAACCACATTTCCCTGTTACGATGAAGGAACATTCTAAGGTTTCAATTATGGTCAATAAAAGTTATATTAGAACACCTAAACCAGCTGAACAAATCAAGGTAGAACATAGTGTTGCTATGGTTAAGGATCTCCTGGTTTAAAACATAGATGGGCATGTTATTTACTTCTGTGATGAAGCTGCTAGAATTGCCAAACCCGATGAAAAAGATAAACATAGACCTGTTGTTGGCATGCCTCTTGTCTTAGTTAAAATAGGAGATCAATGTTATCATGGTTTATGCGACATAGGTGCTAGTGTGAGTGCTATTCCTTTTACTTTATATCAAGAAATTGTGAATGACATAGCACCCACTGAGATATAAGACATAGATGTTACTACTAAACTTGCTAATAGAGACACCATCACAACACTTGGGATTGTTATAGATGTTGAAGTCTTGTGTGGGAAAATAAAATACCCAGGGGATTTTCTTGTTCTTGGTTCCCCACATGATGACTTTGTCCCACTATCTTTGGTAGACCTTTCTTGAACATCGTTAATGCTAAAATAGATTGTGAGAAACAAAATGTCGGTGTTAGTTTTTTTGATGAGTCTCATGAGTTTAATTTTTCCAAGTTTAGTAGAAAGCATCATAAGAAAGAATTGCCTAGTAAGGATGAAATAATTGGTCTTGCTTCTATTGATGTACCTCCTACTGATCCCTTAGAACAATATCTGCTAGACCATGAAAATGATTTGCATATGCACGAAAGAAATGGAATAGATAGAATCTTGTTTGAACAACAACCTCTGCTTAAGCACAATTTGCCTATTGAAACTCTAGGAGGTCCTCCTCCACCTAAAGGTGATCTTGTGTTTGAACTAAAACAATTGCTAGACACTTTGAAATATGCTTATCTTGATGAGAAGAAGATATATCCTGTTATTATTAGTGCTAACCTTTCAGAACATGAAGAAGAAAGATTATTGAAAGTTATAAGGAAGCACCGAGCTGCTATTGGATATACTATTGATGATCTTAAGGGCATCAGTCCCACTCTATTTCAACACAAGATTAATATGGAACCTGATGCTAAACCCGTTGTTGATCGCCAACGTCGGTTGAATCTGAAGGTGAAATAAGTGGTAAGGACAGAAATATTAAAACTTCTCGAAGCGGGTATAATCTATCATATAGTTGTTGGTAGATGGGTAAGTCATGTCCATTGTGTCCCTAAGAAAGGAGGTATTACTATTGTTCCTAATGATAAGAATGAAATTATTCCACAAAGAATTGTTACAGGCTATAGAATGGTAATTGATTTTAGAAAATTAAACAAAGCAAATAGAAAAGATCATCACCCTCTGCCTTGTATTGATCAAATGCTAGAAAGATTATCTAAGCACACACATTTTTGCTTCCTTGATGAATATTCTATTTTTTTCACAAATACCTGTTTCTCAACCTAATCAAGAAAAGACCACTTTTACTTGTCCTTTTGGAACTTATGCTTATAGACGTATGCCTTTTGGTTTATGCAATGCACCTACTACCTTTCAAAGATGTATGACTGCTATATTCTCTGACTTTTGTGAAAAGATTGTTGAGGTTTTCATGGATGACTTTTCTATTTATGGGAAGTCTTTTGATGATTGTTTAAGCAATCTTGATCAAGTTTTGCAGAGATGTGAGCAAACGAATCTTGTCTTGAATTGGGAGAAGTGCCACTTTATGGTTAATGAAGGTATTGTTTTGGTCCATAAAATTTATGAAAGATGTATTGAGGTGGACAAAGCTAAGGTAGATGCAATTGAGACAATGCCATGTCCTAAAGATATCAAAGGTATTCGTAGTTTCCTTGGTCATGCTGGTTTTTATAGGAGATTTATTAAAGACTTCTCTAAGATTTCTAGGCCTCTTACAAATCTTTTGCAAAAGGATATTCCTTTTGTTTTTGATGATGATTGTTTAGAAGCTTTCGAAACACTCAAGAAAGCCTTAATTTCTGCACCTATTGTTCAACCACCTGATTGGAACTTACCTTTTGAAATTATGTGTGATGCTAGTGATTATGCTGCTGTAGTTGTTCTAGGACAAAGAGTTGATAAGAAATTAAACGTTATCCATTATGCTAGTAAAACTCTAGACAGTGCACAAAGAAATTATGCTACTACTGAAAAAGAATTCTTAGTAGTGGTGTTTGCTTGTGATAAGTTCAGATCCTACATTGTTGACTCTAAAGTGATTGTTCACACCTATCATGCTGCTATAAATATCTTATGGAAAAGAAAGATGCTAAACCTCGACTCATTAGGTGGGTTCTCTTGTTACAAGAATTTGACTTACATATTACTGGTAGAAAAGGAGTTGAGAACCTCGTGGCTGATAAGTTGTCTAGGTTAGAAAATATTCTTGATTACCCACAACCTATTAATGATAGTTTTCCTGATGAACAATTAGCTACAATAAATGTTTCTCATAACACTCCTTGGTATGCTGACTATGCTAATTATATTGTTGCTAAATACATACCACCTAGCTTCACATACCAACAAAAGAAAAAATTCTTCTATGATTTAAGACATTACTTTTGGGATGACCCACATCTTTATAAAGAAGGAGTAGATAGTATTATTAGATGTTGTGTACCTGAGCATGAATAGGAACAAGTCCTACGGAAATGTCAGTCCCAAGCTTATGGAGGACATCACACGGGAGATAGAACTGCTCACAAGGTATTGCAATCTGCTGTTTTTTGCTTACTCTCTTCAAGGATGCCCGTAAGTTTGTTTTATCTTGTGATGAATGTCAAAGAATTGGTAATATTGGTAAGAGTCAAGAAATGCCTATGAATTATTCACTTGTTGTTCAACCATTTGATGTTTGGGGATTTGATTACATGGGACCTTCTCCTTCCTCTAATGGGTATACTCATATTTTGGTTGCTGTTGAATATGTTACTAAGTGGGTAGAAGCTATTCCAACTAGTAGTGCTGATCACCACACCTCTATTAAAATGCTTAAGGAAGTTATTTTCCCAAGGTTTGGAGTCCCTAGATATTTAATGACGGATGGTGGTTCACACTTTATTCATGGTGCTTTCCATAAAATACTTGCCAAGTATGATGTTAACCATAGAATTGCATCGCCCTATCATCCTCCGTCTAGTGGTCAGGTTGAATTTAGCAGCAGAGAAATAAAATTAATATTACAAAAGACTGTCAATAGGTCCCAGAAGAATTGGTCTAAGAAATTAGATGATGCACTTTGGGCTTATAGAACAACATATACAAATCCTATGGGTATGTCTCCATATAAAATGATTTATGGAAAAGATTGCCATTTGCCTCTTGAGTTAGAACAGAAAGCATATTGGGCAATTAAAGAACTCAACAATGATTTCAAACTTGCTGGTGAGAAGAGGTTATTTGATATTAGCTCATTAGATGAATGGAGAACCCAAGCTTACGAAAATGCCAAGTTACTCAAAGAAAAAGTTAAAAGATGGCATGATAAAAGAATCCAAAAGCGTGAGTTCAAGCTTGGAGAATATGTTCTTTTGTACAACTCTCATTTCAGATTCTTTGTAGGAAAACTCCTCTCCAAATGGGAAGGACCCTATGTTATCAAGGAGGTTTATTGATTTGGAGCTACCAAAATAAATAATGCCGAAGGTACTAACCCGAAGGTTGTTAATGGGCAACGAATAAAACATTATATCTCAGGTATGCCCATTAATGTTGAAAGCAATATTATCCAAACTTTGACACCGGAGGAACACATAAGAGAAACCTTCCGAAACACTCCAAAATCATGAAAAAAGAGGAGGTGAGTGATACGCTAAGTAAATGGATTCCAAAAAATCTGTAACAATATTTTCTGTCTATTTTGGAATATAACAAAAATTAGGAAAATAATAAACATCCAGGAAGGCACCCCTGGTGGGCACAAGACACCAGGGCGCGCCTGCCAGGCGCGCCCAGGTGGGTTGTGCACACCTCGGATACCTTTTGAACTCCGTTTTCTTCTGTTTGCTTGTTTCCCAAGATAAAAAATCTTTATATACCCCCGAACCCATTGACCACCATATCACGGAGAAATCTTCTGTTTCTTTTCTTGCTGTTTTCCTAACAGATCTAAAAATATGTCATCCCAAGAATCAGAGGGTGAGAGCTATGTTGCTGATTATATCGCAAACCCCAAGGTTTATGGGGATGTCGAGCACTATACCTAGACTTCGGATGAAGAAGAAGACTATGATCCTAAAAGGTAGGAGGAGACGAGCTCAGACGAGGATGAAACCCCATTGCCTCAATCTGGGGACATGCATGTGGAATTTAAGAAGTCGAGTCTCCCCAACAAAGCAAAGAAGCCTAAGATCCAGTTTACCACCTTTCGTCTTTTACAAGAAAACAAGCAAGATTTATGCAAAAAGGTATTGGAGCTTGAGCAAGAGATCGGTGAATTGAAGGAGGAGAATTCCATCCTCAAGCGTAAGCTAAGGAAGAAAGACAAACCCCCTACATCATCACCACCACCTTCTTCTTCATCAACCAAAGAAAATTGAGTATCGGGTATGGGCACTCCCCTTGGCTTGTGCCAAGCTTGGGGGAGGTGCCCTAGTATCGTATCACCTTCACTATGTTTTACCTTTATTTACTTTAGTTTGATCCATAGTTATCTTTTGCTTTAGATGAATAAAAGTTTAGTTCGGTCCTTTCTTTCGAAAGTTTGCTTAGTGATCTATATTTGTAATCGTGTGCGATATATATAATAAAGTTTAGTTTGAACTTTGCTTTCTTTACTATCATGTTTCAATAAAAAGAAAGGAAATAAATGAAAAAGATCATATGCTAATCTTATGGTAAGTAATGACACCACATAAGGAAAAGTATAAGTAGAAAATTTTATTGGAGATTGACAAACATAGCATTGGTCAATGATGCAATTCATGAAATAATTAATAAGGGAAGAGACGATTCACATGAAAATACACTGTCTTGGAAATCTTTTGTGATTGTGAGCTCCCATCAAAATATTATATGCCAAAATTGTTGACGTTGGACAAGGAAGACAACGTAATGATTTATGTTTGTTCATATTCACATAGAAGTTATATTGTCATAGATCCTTCAACATGTGTGCTTGTCCGCCCTCTTTGCTTGCCAAAAACTCTGCACCAAGTAGAGATACTACTTGTGCATCCAAAAACCCTTAAACCCAAATCTTATTTTTAAGAGTCCACCATACCTACCTAAGGATTGAGTAAGATCCTTCAAGTAAGTTGTCATCGGTGCAATAAGGCAATAAAAATGCTTCTAAAAGTGTTAGATCATTTAGTGTAAGAGAAAATTGAGTGTTGTACGAACTTGTGATGGCAAAGAATAAAAGCAATAGACTGCGTAATAAAGGTTTCTATCATAAGGGGCAATATAACGTGACATTCTTTTGCACTAAGGGATTGAGCATACAAACAAAAAGCGCATGGCAACCTCTACTTCCCTCTGCGAAGGGCCTATCTTTTACCTTTATGTATTTACTTTCATGCAAGAGTCAAAGTTTTTCTCTCTATTCCTTTTTATTTTTTATCTTTTGGCAAGCATCATGTGTTGAGGAAAGATCTAGGCACATATATCCAGTTGGATATGGGTAGCATGATTTATCATTGTTGACATCACCCTCGAGGTGAGTATGTTGGGAGGCAAAACTATAAGTCCCTATCTTTCTACGTGTCCGGTTGAAATGTTTTGCTCATGTGTATGCGGTGAGTGCTAGCAATCATAGAAGACTATATGATGGTTGAGTATGTGGACTTGCCAAAAATTCTCTGATACAAGACCCTTCCTGAAAAGATGATGAATTGTAGTTGAAAAGTTGACAGAGAACATAGTTTGTTGGTTTTCAATAGAGTATATGCTTTATACTTCGATGTTGTGATGAATTGTTACTTATTCATGAGAAGTCTATGATAAAAGTTTTATGTTAAAGTTTCTTGCTATTATAATAATTTACACGATGCTTCTATGTCCGTATTTTGTTTTACTCGACACCTCTCTCTCTCTCTCTAAGCATGTGGACATGTTTTCGATTTCGGTTTTTGCTTGAGGACAAGCAAGGTCTAAGCTTGGGGAGTTGATACGTCCATTTTGCATCATGTTTTCCTACTGTTATTTATATTGTTTGTATGCGTAATAATGTTTTTGGAGTAATTCTAAAGCCTTTTCTCTCATGATATGCAAGGTTCACACAAAGAGGGAGAATTCTGGCAGCTGGAAATCTGGACCTAAAGAAGCTATGTCAGGCTGCCTATTTTGCACAACTCCAAATGAGCTAAAACTTCACGAGGAATTTTTATGGAATAAATAAGAAATAATGGAGCAAATAACTACCATAGGGGGGCCACCTTGTGAGCACAATACACGAGGGCGCGTCAAGCCCCCCAGGTGCGCCCTGGTGGGTTGTGCTCAGCCCAGCCCACTTCCGGTGCCCCTCTTCTGGTATATAAGTCATTTTGACCTAGAGAAAATAAGGAGAGGACTTTCGGGACGAAGCGTCGCCACCTTGAGGTAGAACTTGGGCAGGAGCACTTTTGCCCTCCGGCAGAGAAATTCCACCGGAGGAACTTCCCTCCCGAAGGGGGAAATCATCGTCGTCATCATCACCAGCAACTTTCCCATCTTGGGGAGGGCAATCCCCATCAACATCTTCAGCAGCACCGAAACTGTAGATTGGTGCTTGTGGGTGACTAGTAGTGTTGATTACATCTTGTAGTTGATTACTATATGGTTTATTTGGTGGAAGATTATATGTTCAGATCCATTATGCTATTTAATACCCCTCTGATCTTGAGCATGATTATCATTTGTGAGTAGTTACTTTTGTTCTTGAGGTCACGGGAGAAATATTGTTGCAAGTAATCATGTGAACTTTATATGTGTTCGATATTTTGATGGTATGTATGTTGTGATTCCCTTAGTGGTGTCATGTGAACGTCGACTACATGACACTTCACCATATTTGGGCCTAAGGGAATTCATTGTGGAGTAATTATTAGATGATGGGTTGCGAGAGTGACAGAAGCTTAAACCCTAGTTTATGCGCTATCCCTAAGGGACTGATTTGGATCCAAAAGTTTAATGCTATAGTTAGAATTTATTCTTAATACTTTTCTCGTAGTCGCGGATGCTTGCGAGGGGGTTAATCATAAGTAGGAGGTTGTTCAAGTAAGAACAACACCTAAGCACCGGTCCACACACATATCAAATTATCAAAGTAGCGAACACAAATCAAACCAACATGATGAAAGTGACTAGATGAAATACCCATGTGCCCTCAAGAACACTTTGCTTATCATAAGAGACCGTTTTTCCCTGTGCTTTGCCTCAAAAGGATTGGGCTACCTTGCTGCACTTTTGTTACCAGTACTGTTACTTGCTCGTTCCAAATTATCTTGCTATCAAACTACTCGTTACTTATAATTTCAGTGCTTGCAGACATTACCTTGCTGAAAACCGCTTGTCATTTCCTTCTACTCCCCGTTGGGTTCGACACTCTTACTTATCTAAAGGACTACGATTGATCCCCTATACTTGTGGGTCATCAGTGGGTGCCAAATCACCTTCTCCCCGGAAGCTCCCTTCTCCCTAGCCACGAAACCTCAGCCCCTCCTCCATGGTGCCCCCCACAACACCAAATTCACCGCCGCCCTCCTCCCCAATGCCGGAGACACTGTCCGTTTGCCATCATGCACTGGGCCATGTGCCTCTTACTCTGTGCTGCCAGAGCTGCCTCGATGACGGTCGCGTGAACCATACCAGAGCCAATTCACCCCCGCCGTTGTGCACAAAGAGCAGCTCCAACTTAAGATGCGTCCAGGGCCCCGGCACTGCTTCCCTGTAACCGTTGACCGTCGCAACATCTCTGCTTTCCTGCCGCCGGTAGCCACCACCGCGCCGGCCTCACCAACTTGATAGCTGGAGCTACCTACTTCACCGGGCCGGAAGATAGGTCATACACTCATCTCAAATCACTTTATTTAGGCGTCTGTTGTCTGAATTTTTATTCTAGGCCAATCGATTACCAATGGGAAGCAGCACCCCTCGAGGCGGTGGAGCTCCTAGGCTACCGGTTGGCTGGTGTCTAACGTATGGGTGCGGGGGCACAAGTTCGCCGTGGAAGCAGCACTTACATGGCTATCTTAGAGTTGCGTGGGTTGAAGGTATTGCCACTGCCGGATCTGGATGACGGCGAGTATTTGTGGATTGGCCGGGGGCGGCGCAATGATAACCCACAAGTATATGGGATCGAAACAATTTTTGAGAGTAGAGTATTCAACCCAAATTTATAGATTCGACACAAGGGGAGCCAAAGAATACTTGCAAGTATTAGCAGCTGAGTTTTCAATTCAACCACACCTGGAGATTTATTATCTGTAGCAAAGTGATCAATAGCACAGTAATATGATAGTTTTGATAGTAATGGTAGCAGCAACAGTAACGGTAACAGTGATAGTAGTGATTTTGTAGCAGTAACGATACCAGCAGCAACAGTAGTAACTTAGCAAGAACAATATAAGGTAAATTCGTAGGCACTGGATTAGTGATTCATTGGATGATATTCATCACGAGACAGTCATAACCTAGGGTGATACGACACTAGCTCCAGTTCATAAATATAATGTAGGCATGTATTCCGTAAATAGTCATACATGCTTATGGAAAGAACTTGCATGACATCTTTTGTCCTACCCTCCCATGGCAGGGGGTCCTATTGGAAACTAAGGGATATTAAGGCCTCCTTTTAATAGAGAACCGGAACAAAGCATTAACACACGGTGAATACATGAACTCCTCAAACTACGGTCATCACCGGGAGTGGTTCCGACTATTGTCACTCCGGGGTTGTCGGATCATAACACGTAGTAGGTGACTATAACTTGCAAGATCGGATCTTGAACGTGGATATAATGGTGATAACATAAACAGTTCAGATCTGAAATCATGGCACCCGGGCCCAGAGTGACATGCATTAAGCATGGCAAAGTCATAGCAACATCAATCTTAGAACATAGTGGATACTAGGGATCAGGCCCTAACAAAACTAAGTCGATTACAAGATGAATCTCATCCAACCCCTCACCGACTAGCTAGCCTATGAAGGAATTACTCACTCCCGATGAGGAGCATCATGGAATTGGCAATGGAGAAGTGTTGATGATGACAAAGATCGAAGATCCCCCTCTCCGGAGCCCCAAACGGACTCCAGATCTGGCCTCCCGATGAAGAACAGGAAATGGAGGCGGCTCTGTCTCGTGAAATGCAATAATTCTTTCACCCTGATTTTTCTGGAAAAATAGGATTTTATAGCATTGGTTTCAGGGTCTTCGGGGCCACCAGATGCGGACAACCCACCAGGGTGCACCTGGAGGGGGTGGCACGCCTTGATGGGTTGTGCCCACCCAGGGGCCCCCTCCGGTGGTTCTTGGCTCCAGATATTTTCTTTTATTGTATAAAAAATCCTCGCAAAGTTGCGTTCCATTCTGAGAACTTTTATTTCTGCACAAAAACAACACCATGGTAGTTCTGCTGAAAACAGCGTCAGACCGGGTTAGTTTTATTCAAATCATGCAAATTAGAGTCCAAAACAAGAGGGAAAGCATTAGGAAAAGTAGATACGACGGAGACGTATCACGCAACCACTGCAGTTCGGTCGGGCGGGGAGTGGGTTTTGGTCAGAGCTCTTGTGGCCATGGACGGCGGAGGCAGGCTGCTCTGCCGGTGGTCTCTGGCTCTTCGAGGAAGATTCTGAACAGTGTCAGCCGCGAGGCACAAGACGGCCATCCGGTGTAGATCGGACATTACCAAAATAAAATAAAATTGTGTGACCCCAATTTAGTCTTCAGTCAACAGACATGTGACCACTCTCGTACCTTACTGTTGATCTCTTAGGGCATTTCTTCAGATCAGAGATATGTGTCATTCTTAACATTATGTGTTTTCTGCATCTTCAGACACACCATCTTCCTTCTCACCACAGCTGCTCCAACAAGGGAAGCATACACCAGAAGGGAGCTATAGTCCCCACTCAATAGTTCCCTGCATCGAATGCGCGTGCCCGACATGGACAACCACAACAACTACAGGGCCATCAACAAGTCAGCACATGATGCTCACTCCTATGGATGGCGGACAGATAGGTTGTACCCATATCTTACTTGTGTGCAACATTTATGGCTTTGTTACTCATCTAAGCATGGAAAATATATTATCACATTTCACTATATATTCATGTTGATCTCTTATAGGTCTTGTTCAGGAGTTAATGTCGTTCCATAGTTCAGCTAAGAGACTTCTTTAGGTAACGTTGTTCCATAGTTATCATCCATCAGCTAATGCTATCCCATAGGCTGGTGATTATAGTATTATACCACTTCTAGTATTGCCTATGTTGTTCTTTAATACTTTTGTGTGCCATCTAGTTAATCTCGAGTACAAACGATACATATTCTGTAGCTTTCATCTATGTTCTCCCTTTAGTTTTTGAGACTTGTTGCTAACTAGTTAACCCCAGTCCTACTATTTATGTCGTCTCCTACATGCAATCATTACATAAATCTAACTATTAGTTGTCTTCCATGCATGTCAGATATAATTGCACACACTGAAATATCCACAAGAACCTCACGGAGCAATGTAACAACCAACAAACTTGATGTCAATGATACCCAATATGATGGAACATGTAAAGGCTGTTCTTCAGAAGACTTGTAGAAAGATGATGAATCCTCTTCACCCCCACAAGGTCCTTGCTCTGACTTGGCCCGTGATATGGGTACAACATGCATATAATGTCCTGGAGTGCATCTACTCTGTTGCAGTGCCATGTGCTTAGCCTGTTGATCATGCTATAAATATGTCATGCCTTCCTGTTTTTCAGTACCTAATCCATTCATGATAAAATGTTCTCAAATTCAAGTACTGTCATTCTACTCTCTCGCAATGCCATCTGCTTAGTTTGTACATCATGCTTCTAATTATCTTATGCATTGTTATTCATCAGTATGTACTTCATCTGTCTACCATACCATGTTTTTTTTACATTGAAGTGATGTTCTAGTGTCTGTTGCAATGCCATCTTAGTTTCCCAATCATACACGCCTATGTTGCCTTAGTGTTTTTCTATAGGTATTTTGCTAGCATACAATTTTACATTCAACTAGTGTTTTTTTACTCTGTTGTCCTGTCGTATCCCTAGCTCTTACATCATACTCCCTCCGTCCAGATTACATGTGACAGAAATGGATAAAATGGATGTATCTAGAACTGAAATACGCCTAGACCCATCCATTTATTTCCGTATGGAGGGACTACATGTCAATATGTCATGCCTTTCTATTCTTCAGTACCTATTCCATCTCTCTACTTTAGCATGTTTTATAATTGAAGCACAATTCTATATAAGGCATGCAAGGGGAAGACGGCTATGTTCGAATCTGAAAATTTACAAACAAGGTCTTTGCAAAAGATCCAAATGCCAGGAGATAGTAAACCAACTCCAGTTTTCATAGATACTGCTCCAGCACAGAGAAACCCATCTCCTACTGATAATAAGCAGATTCCAGTGGCCAAAGAACTAGTCCACTCCAGTCCAACAAAAATATGTCAACTCCATTCTAAGAAGCGTGTGCGTATCCTCGCATCATGAAATTTTATAGCATTCTAATAATATTTTCTACATGTTTCTTACCCATCTCTCTTTTAGAAAATAAGCTTAGCGGATAGAAGACTTTCTGCACTGGTATATTCGAGGAAAGTATCTTGCGGGAATTTTCTGTGCTCCAATGCTAATGTAAGTACCTGTTGTATATCACTATATTTTTACATCAGCATGTATTTTGTTAATCGACGTGAATCCAACCTTTATCTGATCTAAATTTAGTTGTAGCAAAATTTATAATTAAAGGCGACAATGTTGATTTTTGTAAGGAAAACCGCCTGGTAGTTTTGCACACTAAGCTGCATGAGTGTCCTATCTCATATCATGCACATTACTGAATTGTAGTGTTGCTCCGGTTGCCCATTCATTCATTGTGTCAATGTTGCTTTCGTATTACCTTACGTAGCTAATGATAGCTATGCCATATTGTGTTAATTTGGTGTAGGCTGGTGTGGTCTGGTTGCCCAAACGTTCATTGTGTCAATGTTGCTTTCCTATTATCTGACCTAGCCAATGATAACAATGCTAGTGTTTTAATTTGGTGCATACTACTGAAGATAAGAAGACAAACTCTGAAAACAGCAAGGCAACCTCATTTTTTCTTTCCAATAAATCTAGGCCAGGTAATATGGCAATAACTCTTGATTAATCTGTTCGGTTCCCCTCCTAATTTATGTTACGATGCAGTGGTTGAGACACTCTCCACTATAATAATACAAGCCTGCCAAAATCGCCATCTGAATCTATTCAGTTTCCTTTGTCTCGAATGCAACGGAAAAAATGTATGTTTGTGAACCAATTACTGGCTAAAGCAATGATGGAAATCATGGAGGAATCAGAGGTGCACATTCTTGCGCAACAACAACCGATCAATGTTTTCAGAGATAGTGTAGCAAAGAAGGAAGAACTTGCTCACATGCTTATGGGCGTCATCCGCCCTGAGGTTGCAGATTGTGGCGTTGTAGATCGTTAGGTTCTGTTCATTTATTTGCACTGGCATCAATCCTTGATTACCCAGTGGATCCAATTTCTTATAATACATGCTGGATGTGCAACGTTTTTCCTTGTATGTCGTACATTTGCTTAGCGCGCCTCGCATTCCAGCTAACTGGTCACTAGGAAGCTAAAAAAGCAGTGAAATTATTAGTTATCACGAACAGTCGTGGGCCCTATATGAAGGAAGCAGTCCACTGCCCTTAATGGGCTTCCCTAATGGGTTCGCAGGGGCCAAAATTCTCATAGGCCTTTGATTGATCGGTTTTGGTCCTGTGCATAATTGCTCGTCGTAAAGGGCTCAAATTATCTAATTAGTCCTACAGACATGTTCGAACTTTAGTGGGCCCATTAAGTTAATGGGCCATAACCAGGCCGAACGCTCTATTGGGTTGCTATAATTGAAACTGGCCGACAATTAATGCTCGGCCCTGTTACCTCTCAGGTCATTAACAAGCCGACATCGAAGCGGGAACCAGGCGGGCCCATTTGATTTCACGGGCCATTAACAGGCCGATACTAAGGTCGGCCTACATATGGCCCAACTATACTGTGGGCCTATAGCAGGCCGAAAGAGAAAGCGGACTCGTATTGGACCATGAAGAGCATGGGCCGCTAAGAGGCCGAAAGTCAGGTCGTACTGTATATGGCCCAACTGTGTTGTGGGCCTTTAGCAGGCCGAAAGGGAAACCGGGCTGGTATTGGACCATGAAGAGCATGGTCTGTTAAAAGGCCAAAACTCAGGTCTGACTGCAAGTGGCCCAACTCATTTATGGGCCGTTAACAGGCTGAAAGACACACCAGGCCAGAAATTGGCCCAACACTTAAATGGGTCGCTAAAAGGCCGAAAGACGCACATCTTGAAAATTGGCCCATCCCTTGAATGGGTCGTTAACAGGCCGAAACGACACTAGGCTGATATTGAGCCTAAATATATAGCGGGCTATTAACGGGCTTGAAGTGGCGATGGGATGCAATGGTGTCAAATCATTAACGAGCCGTTGACGAGCCGAATTGGCACATCTCGTATGGGTCGTGGGCTTAAATGGACCTAACACAAGTAGGCCTTATATGGGCCGGCCTGCTAATTTTTACTGGGCTGACCTTTTTCACCGAAATGGGCCGCTGTTGGGCCTTGCCACGTGACGATGTATCATAGGCACCTCTCGTACTATGAGTGGATGACATCTGTCCCAATGCTGAGCCGACACATGGATCCTCCAGCAAATGAGAATTTTACATGTGGAAAATCCCCATTGGTAGGGGGTGTTAACGGGTTATCGGATCCACACCGGAACCCGATAGCTTAACGGCGACCCGTTATGATGGATGCCACATGTCGGTTGCCCTTGACGAAAGCACTTCTACGACGCGCCATTTATCGTCATGGAAGTGGACACTTTCATGATGATAATTTTGGTATTGTCATGGAACACTTCTACAACAGCACAGGTATGACTATCTTGATTCTGTCATAAAATCGTCATGGATGTACATGCATGACAGAAAACGTGAACTACTGTGACAAACATGTATCATCACGGAAGTGTATTTTTTTGCAGTGTTGCCTTCTTGATCCAGCAAGTTGTCGAGGTAGTAGATGAGTTCCGTCAGCACGACGAGGTGGTGACTATGATGGCGAAGTGATCCGCGTAGGGATTCGCCTAAGCACTACGAAGATATGACCGGAGGCGCAAACTATAGAGGGGGGGGGTGCCGCACACGGCTTACAATTGATGTTGTGTGTGCTAGGTGCCCCCCTCCCCACATATATATAGGTGGGAGGGTAGGATAGGTAGCTAGGGGGCGCCCCAAGTAGGATCTGAATCCTACTTGGGGTTTCCCCAAGTGCCCTCCCCCCCTTTCCCTTTTTTCACCAGAGAAGAAAGGAAGGGGGAAGAAGAGAAGGAAGGGGGAGAACCCCCCTTTTATCCTTCTCCTATTCGGCTACCTGCCATAGGGGGGCATGCCACCCCTTGTGGGATGGTGTGCTCCCCTCTCATGGCCCATATGGCCCATATATTGCCCCCGGGGGTTCCGGTAACCCCTCTAGTACAACGATAATTACCCGATACACTCCGGAACACTTCCGGTGTCTGAATACTATTGTCCCATATATCAATATTTACCTCTCGACCATTGCGAGACTCCTCGTCATGCCCGTGATCTCATCCGGGACTCCGAACAACATTCGATCACCAAATCACATAACTCGTATAATACTAAATCATCATCGAATGTTAAGCATGCGGACCCTACAGGTTCGAGAACTATGTAGACATGACCGAGACACCTTTCCGGTCAATAAACAATAGCGTAACCTAGATTCTCATATTGGCTCCTACATATTCTACGAAGATCTTTATCGGTCGAACAGTTATGACAACATATGTTATTTCCTTTGTCTATCGGTATGTTACTTGCCCGAGATTCGATCGTCGGTATCTTCATACCTAGTTCAATATCGTTACCGACAAGTCTCTTTACTCATTCCGTAATACATCATCCTACAACAAACTCATTAGTCACTTTGCTTGCAATGCTTCTTATGACGTGTATTACCGATAGGGCCCAGAGATACCTCAATGATACTTGGAATGACAAATCCTAATCTCGATCTATGCCAACCCAACAAACACCTTTGGAAATACCTGTAGAGCATCTTTATAATCACCCAGTTACGTTGTGACGTTTGATAGCACAAAAGGCATTCCTCTGGTATCGGGGAGTTGCATAATCTAGTCGAAGGAATATTTATTTGACATGAAGAAAGCAATAGCAATAAAACTGAACGATCAATATGCTAAGCCAACGGATGGGTCTTGTCCATCACATCATTCTCCTAATGATGTGATCCCGTTATCAAATGACAACTCATGTCCATGGTTAGGAAACCTTAACCATCTTTGATCAACGAGCTAGTCAAGTAGAGGCTCACTAGGGACACAGTGTTTATCTATGTATTCACACATGTATTTAGGTTTCCAATCAATACAATTCTAGTATGAATAATAAACATTTATCATGAATAAGGAAATATAAAATAACAACTTTATTATTGCCTCTAGGGCATATTTCATTCAATTTTCTGGTAAGTCAAATTTTAATTTTTTTACTATGTTTATAGAAAGAATTGTTTTATAACTACAGTACTAAATATATATAATATAAAAATACATCTTGTGTTGTATATAATGATATGTTTTAGTATTATATATCTATATGTTTTTTGCTAAACTTGGTCAATGTTTTTAAATTTTGACTTTAGAAATAATCTATACGCACTAAATTGTGAAATAGAGGGAGTAGTACTATATAACTCTTTGTGTTTTCCTTTGGCTAGTTGGATAGGAAAGGAACAACTAGTTCAAATTGCCGAAATGATGATGTAAGTTGTGAGAGTGGTTGGGAGGAACAGGTACACTAAGACAATTTCCATGGATTCTTACTCCAGATCTTGATCTCTTGTTGTAGATTAGTTGTAGCTTACAAAATTGAATGAAACTAAATCTAAACTAAACTAAATAGTGGGTGGTGACTTCGTAGGTGTAGCCTCCGCAGTCACTCAGATCGTCATCATCGTGGTCGCGAGACTTTGGAAAGTTGGGCCAGACATGGCCGCACCTGTCACGGGCCACCGTGATGTGCTCATGTCGGATCCCATGCACGTCCTCATCCGCCTTGAGACACCCCCTTCTCCTTCATCTTGCGGGTTGTGCGCTCTGACTATAGAATGATTGCTCTATTTGAAAGTGCAACTAATCCTTAAGTGGTTTTGGTAATTAATAACAACATATATGTCATTAATCTAATGGACATTGACGATAGATTTTAGAAAAGATCAATGAGTGGCATGGCATGGACTAATGGATGTGGACCCCTCAAAATGTGAAGAACAAGAATTGGCTACCCCAAGACTCTATATTTTTGGTTTGGTGATCCAAGATCACACTAAGTCCCTTAGGAAAGCTAATACTATTAAAAGGGGATGAGGTGTTGTTGATGAGGTTATTGCTCAAAGTGCTTAATGATATTACTCCAAAAACCCTCCATCACTTTCCCAAAAACACATATGTGCAAACCCTAATTCATCATTTCGGTCCCACCGATACAATACACTCCGGACCCACCGAGATGATCCCTCTATTGCCACAAACAAAACCCTAACAGTTTGGTCTGACCAAAATAGTTCTCAGTCCCACCGAGATGGCATTGCCAAGCTTCTGTAATGAAGTCATTTCATTTTGGAATCACCGAGACAAATCGATCTCACCGAGTTAGTATAATCGGTCTCACTGAGAAGCCTAACTGTCAAGTCTTTTGCACTAGTCGGTCTCACCGAGATTATCATATTGGTGCCACCGAGTTGGGTCAAAAGCTTGTGACTGTTGGATTTTTGGTGCTGCTTATTCATACCCCAGCACCACCACTTACTCTCTAAGAGAGCCATCAGAATGAAGCTATGCTTCAACCATTCATTTTCTAGGGGAGAACCACTTACTCATGTGTTGAGCTCAAGAAATTCCATTCCTACCATTTGAACCATGGTTTCTAGCCTCTTCAAGTTGCTTTCCACTCCGATCCTTCTCCTACCCAAGCCAAATCTGTGTGAGAGAGAGATTGAGTGTTGAAAAGACTATCATTTGAAGCACAAGAGCATGGAGTTCATCACCAACACAGTATCTATTACCTTTTGGAGAGTGGTGTCTCCTAGATTGGTTAGGTATCACAGCCTCCAAATCATGTGGAGTTGAACCAAGGAATTCGTAATGGCAAGGAGATTGCCTACTTCATGAAGATCTACCCGAGTGAGGCTAGTCCTTCGTGGACGGAAGCCATGGTGGAATAGACAAGGTTGCTTCTTCGTGGACCCTTCGTGGGTGGAGCCCTCCATGGACTCGTGCAACCATTACCCTCTGTGGGTTGAAGTTTCCATCAACATGGACGTACGATAGCACCACCTACCGGAACCACACGAAAAATCATTGTTTCTTCATTGCGTTTGAAATCTCCAAACCCCTCCTTTACTTACATGTGCAATGTTTTACTTTCTGCCACTATACTCTTAGAATTGTATGTGTAGGGTGATACTTGACTTGCTAAAATCTTCCCACAACTAAAATTGGAAAAAATTTAGATTTTTATTTGGTCAAGTAATCTAATCACCCCCCGCCCTCTAGACATACTTTCGATCCTACACTATTTTTATGCATTTTTAGAACTCATTTATTGCATGGTATCTCCATATACATGTCGCACTGAACCAAGTGTCGTCCATTAGATATGATTCTCAACTTTTCTCTTTTCATTGTTGTTTTTACAAGCGTTTCATGAAAATGCCAAACAAGGGTTCAATATGGAGAACTTATGGACACCAGACTTGCATTTCGAATGTCAAAAATGACCTTTTTGCGAAGTGCTCAAAATCAATATCTAATACAATAGGTGCATCGGCATCGTTCAAGCGATTCTAACGAGCCCGAGAACGTCAAAATTGGAATACACGTGCAAACAGTCAATATACCAAAGGAGTCAAGTGCGTTCGACTGACCTCAGTACGACCAGAGCAGTCGTACCGCACATAGAAAATCCCAAAACGGCCCATATCGGACGGAATTCTTTAGAGATTTCATCCATGTTCGTTCCTATGACTTTCTTGGCCATCAAGGGGTGTGTTCGGAATGGATTTGGCTCAACTAAAGCCCTTGGATCAATGGATAAAACTACATCTACGAAGGAGGATTTGGGAGAGCACTTATATATACCTACCCTAGACGCATGTTATCCATCATTAATCCAAGATCAATCTCCATCACCTTCATTGCTGCTCCAACACCACCTCCATAGAAGAAGGGACAAGATCAATAGATGGAAGAGGAGGCTCCGCCACCATGCAACACGGGCCTTTGGGTTGGTGCCTTCTCCACCGCGCCATCACCATGAGTGCCATCTCCACCATGCTATAACAGTTTGCACAACCTCCACTAACACTGCCATGCTCCTCTCCTTCACCGAATTGATGTCAGCTTGTAACTTGACCCTCTCTTATTTTTTATCCATCTACATGTTTAAGTTGACGTATACTTGTATTTGTTCTTGAGGATTTGGATGAACTCTTTTATGATTGGAATTAAATTACTTTAAGCGACTCAATATCTTCTATTTATGTTTGGGTTAATAGCCTTCATGAGTGTTGCAAAGGGCGCCCACAGAACACTATCTCCTTGATTGGTCGTGAAGCATATTACTGCCGCTCTTTTAGGTAAGAATGTTGAGGTAATTCGAGATGCTAATCCTCGCCTCTTGCAATTGGTAACGGGGTAATGAAGAACTCTTGGTGAGGCCGCATCCATGGGGAAATCCTTAATTACCATAGAACACACAAGTGCTCCCTCTCATTTTCTCCTACACCAAATCCTAGATCTCAGAGAAATTTGTGAGAGTTCTTGAGAGACCAAATGATAGATCAACTCCTTCTCCCTCTTTTGACCAAAGCAATTTTTTATTTGAGAAAGTCTTGAGAATTCCTCCCTTAGTCTTGTTTCTCTTGAAGGTTGGAGATCCCTAGGGATTAGGAGGACTCCGCTGTGAAATCGACTTGTGATTTACCCCATAAATTTTTTGAAGGTCTAGAGGCCGCCTCAGGGTCTACCACTAGTGGTTGAGAATCATCTTCATGCTGATATCTCAAAGAGAATAGGGTGAGCCTTCATGGTTAGGTGTGCCTTCGTGGTAACACCCACCCCTCCAACGTTGACTAGCCTCCCTCCAAGGAAGTGATCATCGGGATATATCCTCATCTCTTGAGTTTTGGTTAATTCTAACCCTAGATCTTACTTGTAGCTTCTTTTGGTATCTTGACCTTGCACTTACTATCGTATTGTGTTGTTTTCCTCACCATATTGTTGCTATCATATATTGCTAGAACTGGGCTCACCTTAGCAATCGTTAGGCTCACATTGATATTTCACACTTTCCTAAAATTGCTAATCAGTAATTAAAATCTGCATTTCTAAATATTCACCCCCTCTGGGTCCATCTCGATCCTTTCACCCGCGAGCTCAACTCTCTTCTATTCGAGCTTGATCTTTTCCCCCCTTTGCTTCCGTGAACTTGTCAAACCTCACGACCTTTTTTCTCCTTCATGTCATGGCACTTGACAAATACCTCCTCCTCTTCGCATGATGATCTCAAACCTCTTCATCATTTTGGCCGTCGTCCCTTCTCATCTCTCCTTCTCATCCTCCCACTTCCTCACTTGGTGCCTTCTGATCTTGTTGGTCGGCTCAAGCCCTCCTTTTGTTGGGGCGGACATATCACCATCTTCATCTCCATTGGTGATGGCGACGTTGTTTACAAAATTGGCAATGGAGTAGAGCCACTTGGGTTGCGCATTCAACTTGGCCCAATGATGCACGAAGAGGGATTGATTGCTTTCCTATTGAAGTACAGTGCACACTCACGCACGGGCTATAAAAGACACATTGTCAACAAGTTGCATATACAGCTAAATGACGAACACATAGAGGATATCCGGTCAAATTCAACACAAACCCATATCCGACCAAATGACCAACACATAGAGCAGCAAAACACTTAGGAGATCGGTGATTTGTGTTCCATTTGCCTGTCGACTTTGGAGTTGTTTGTAGAAGTCGCAAAACTTGTCGAAGGCCTCTTACATGGTATACCATCCATGGGTGAGCGACTTCGAAGCACACAGACAGATCACGTAGTTGTAACAGGGATCGAAGTGTTTGTGCTCACGAAACCCAACCATGAACAATTGTCCAAAAGGTTGCACACTTTTACCCATGCCAGGAAACGGATCAACGCCAGTAGCTAACCATGCACCACACAACAATTCATCCTCCCTCACATTGAAATTATCTCCTCTAATCCTCTTTTTTGCCTCGACAACGACTGCCTAGAACTCGAATGGGTCAAGCTTTAGTTGTTGGGTGTTCGACGGCTAGGTGTTCGGAGGTGCCTACTCTGGCTAGGAATCATCCACTTGTCCGTCCTTGAAGGCTTCTCCGTCTTGGATGATATCCAAGATCATCAAGTCATTAGCCGGTGTCGCGCCCGATTGAGACATTCTGGCAAACAGAAACCGTACGCCCATTGGATCAATGCCCGGCATCCGTGGTAGGACAAGCAGTGTCGATGGCATGTTGATGAAGTGTTAGTCCACATTGAGGTCGACCTTATTGGGCACACATGGTGTGACGAGCACAAAGAAGGTCGGACAATGCTGTTGCGCGCCTAGCTACGTGGCAGCGTAGTAGTATGGCCCATGCGGCCGCTCCGGTCAAGGTGCCGACGACGACTGCATGGGCGCCGTCCCCGCGCGACCACCTTGTTTGCCTTATGAGGTCACTGTTGACAGGTCGCCACAGCTGCTACCTTCCCTCTCCTTTGTTTGCGGTGGCGCACGATGCGTGTCACCGTGTTGGCCTTCCGGCCAGCCACCACCTTTGAGTCCTCTGCCTCTTGCTCTGGCGGCATGACGAACATCAACATCGGTCCTCCTCGGGCTCCGTCGCGGTTGCGGACGACAAAAAAGGTAGGAACTGAGGTGAAGGGCAGCGATGATTGAGGCAAACAGGGTGGAAAAGGACGGACTTTTCATGCGAAAACAATGTGGAATGGTCCAAAGGCACGGGCTCCGCCTCGATTTTGGCTAGGTTTGAAGTATCGGACTCCTACATGACGGAGGACCAGATGCCCGGAAATCTTCCCATCTTTGCAACTGGTTTGTAGACGTTTGAGACACGGCGTTGGATGGCAAAAGAACGTTCGGACAATGTGGTGCAGATGTTTAGGAGAGGTTTAGTGACCCGATCTATTTGTGCAAACAAATGTGCTACACCTATTTGAACATACTCCCTCCGTCCGGAAATACTTGTCATCAAAATGGATAAAAAGTGATGTATCTAGATGTGTTTTAGTGATAGATACATCTCTTTTTATTCATTTTGATGACAAGTATTTTTGGACGGAGGGAGTACGTCCTACTTTATATAAACTTTCGAATTAACCTTTCCACCCCTAAATCCAAGAGGGTGGGAGGCCCTTCCTTAATTTCGTCCAACAAAAGAATGCCACCTAGGCCCTTAAATTAATTACGTAGGTGGAGCACTGTTGATTGTGCAAATGCAGGTAATCAAGTTTTAAAAGAATCGGCAGTGTTACCGAGCTGAGGTTCACTTGGAAAGGGGTGGCAGGCGAACGCTATTCGATGGCAGTTTTTCTTTTTCTTTTTTGCGGGAGATGGCAGTTTTAGTTGTAAAGAAAAATCACAGTTTTAAAATGAAAAATGCCTTCTGAAGAAACTGTCATGAGGGCTGTCATCCAATCACAACTAAAAATGCCACCCGAAACATTCACATATTTCACCCTGAGAGCATCTTCAGCCGTGCCCCCAACAGCCCCCCCAAGCGAGTTTTTCGGCGTCGGCACCAAAAAAAGGCCTAGTAGCGCCCCAGGACGACGAAAAGCGTCGGTTCGGCCATTTTTCCGTCCGGTGGCTGCAGGCCGAACCCGGCGCGCTGGGGCGCTTGGGGGCTCTGGCGCCAGGGAAAAGCGCGGCTGGCCCACGCCGCCAGGTGAAAAGTCAAGATTTTCTTCCCCGACTCGCCTTCCACCCCCCGCGCTCTCGGCCGCCACTAGGTATATCCCGGCGCCGCCCCGCCGCCCTTCACCGGTAGATAGCCATTCCCCGCTGAAAAAATAGCATAGGTTCGCCGCGGTAGCCCCTCCGACACCAGCTGGGCGTTTCCGGCCGCCGTTTCCGGCCGCGGAGGGGCAGTTTAGCGGCGGGTGCACGCCCACCGCGCGCAAGGTGTTCGGCGATTTGCCTGCCTCGGCGATGGACTCGGATGACGAGGAAGTGCTCGCCGCGCTGCTGGAGGAGGAAGCCGAGGCCGACGTCCAGGAAAAAGAGCATCTCATGGTGCTTGCCGCCCTCGCCCAGCTGCTGGCGAGCAATGAAAAGCCGCGGCGAGGTGGCTCGGCGCCGGGGCGGGTGAAAGCAAAGAACCGGCATCGTCTCGAAGGCTACTGCATGCTCTACTCTGACTACTTCGCCGATGCTCCACTTCACGGCGACAGAACATTTCGGCGCCGTTATCGAATGAGCAGAAAACTTTTCCTCCGGATTGTGAATTCTATCCGGGAGTTCGACAACTACTTCAAATGCAAGATGGATTGCACCGGCAAACTTGGATTCACCTCCATCCAGAAATGCACGACAGCGATGAGGATGCTTGCATACGGAGCTTCCGGTGACTCACAGGACGACTATGGGCGCATGGCCGAGTCCACCGGCCTAGAGTGTTTCTAAGTTCTGTCGGGCAGTGGTGGCAGTGTTTGGACCGCAATACTTGAGAACACCCAATGCGGAAGACACTGCTCGGATCCTAGCACAGAATGCAGCAAGATCTGATAGAGCACCTATGGAGGTTCAAGGGCGACACCAGGCACGACGTGTGATGAAATATGATTTTTTTTTATTTGTTGAACTATATAATTTGTATTGAACTATTTGTTGTTGTACTATTTTGCTGAAGTCTTTGAATTTTTTGTGATGAAATATGTGTAAAAAAATATTTATGTTGATAATTGAACGCCGAGCCACGGCGAACCATGCCGAATATGGGCCTATTCTCGTCCATATGGGCATTTTTCGCTGAAACGGGGCTTCAAAAGTGGGCCAAAATCGACGACTGGGACGAACTGGGGGGCGACGACTGGATGCAAAACCGACCCCAGCGCCGAACGAGTCGCCGTCTCGCCTTCATGAGACGATTTTTATGCGCCCTGAGGGGCCGAACAACTGGGGATGCTATGAGGAATCGTTCCCGAGTTATGAGCGTCCAAAACAACATGCACCGAAATTCCAATACAGAAAACGAGAACCGACTGAAAAAGGAGATCTTCTGCGAGCAACATTTTATTTCTATTCACAGCCAGAAACGATCCATTTTTCTCTCTCAATCGTACCAGAAACGACCGTTTCACTTGGCTACAGCTCGAAACAAATTCTTGTCCGCGAGTCGCATCCATCCAGGAGGATACGATCATACGAGCGCCACACAGCGCTGAAGACGGCGAGGAAGCTGCGTCGTTAGCGCGTTCATTTGCGGGTGTCAGCGGCGGCGCGCGGCGTGATCTTGATGACGAGGCCCGGGAAGACGTCGTCGGGGTCGTGGACGTGCGGGTTGTGCTCCAGGATGTAGGGGTCGCCGCACCTGTCGCTGATGCTGTGCAGCGTCTCCCCCTCCACCACCACGTATATCTCGTCGCACGGCCGCCGCGACGCCGACGCGATCCGCGCGCCGCGCACCACCACTGCCCCGCCGCTCTCTTCCCCCTCGCCCGCGCGGAGCGACGACACCAGCAGCAGCGTCACCAGCGCCACCCCGCAGCACCACGACGCCGCGTCCGCCGCCGCCGCCAGCCCCGAACGCCTCCGCTCCGGCGCCATCACTACGATTACAACAAACCAACTAAAACCAACCACGAGAGTTCAAGAACGAATTGTGCGGTGTTGTTGTGACTTGTGAGTTCTTGGCTTTGCTCTGTGTTTGAGTAATCTTGGAAGCAGAGGGGATTTATATAGAGACTGAGATGAAGGGTCCATGGTGGAGTTTGATGCGAGAGGGGAAGGTGAGGGAGAGACTGATGAGTGAGATGGTCTGGGTGGAGACTTGCCTGCTCCCCGCGTGTGTGCCCATCTGTGCTCCCACATATGTAGCATGATTTGATTGGAACAAAATAAAGTCCGGCCCCACCCCCTTAAAATCAGGGGAGATGATTAGATTAGAAAGGGAAAAAGAAAAAGAACAACCGTAGAATGAAGTGGGAGCACAGATGGGAGTATGGGAAGAGAACAGGCAAGCCGGATCCGTGGGTGGATGCTTTGTGGCCACGAGAGCAAGCTGAATCAGAGAGACCGATGCTGACGTGCTGTGATGTGATGTGACTAACGAAACAAATAGTGCTGGACAAAGATAAAACTAACATTTCTGGGTAGGGAATTGATGGAAGGCTTATGGGTCGAGCACATCTTGTAACGTGTTGTTTTTACAGGTTTAGGCTATAGCATCGTCAGTTCCCCGCAAAAAAAAAAAAAAAAAAAGCATCGTCAGTCGCTCGGTGTCAGAGCAAACACGACCCATACATAAGAGCAACACGGTGGACTCTCGTATTGATTGCATTGTCACACGTACTACATGAAATGTGACAGGAGGCTGTTAGCTAGATAGTACTAGTAAGGACTTACCTGCATTACATGTAATAATCAGTGATTCTATTTGGGGGACTTCCTGAGAAAAAAATATCCTTGAAACGTGGAACTTCATAAGGTCGACATAGCGGTCCAGACTCCAGACAGTCACGAGACTAAGCAACAAATTCAGCAGAGCAGAAGCGTTCAATTGGTTGCGTGTTCGTTGCAAACTTGCAATGCGCCAAAAGGCCCACGGACGCTCAATCAATCATGTAGCGTGATCTCCAAAATGTCTTAGCAGTGCAGAGCAGAGAAGAGCTGCTTCTTTGGTGAATCCGTGCTGTCTTTTGTGGCCATGGAGGATGGGGCTGCAATTTGTCCTCAGTTGCCGACTGTTGCTTGCCGCCAAGAACTTCGTATTAGCTAATGAATGTGTCGTCCGTGATCTGGAAAACCAACGGATAATTCTGACCATGCATCTACCAAAACCTTTCCGGATCTTTAGGCTGTAGCTTCCCAGCCTCGACGAGATTTTTGGAGCTAAATTTTAGTCTGCGGTCGATTCGCTTTTCTGAACTTTCTACTGAGTTGTAAATGCAACAACCAGAATTTCATTGCGATTGCCACACGGAGCTGAAGAACTGAAGTTTCAGGTGAGCCTGCTAGTTTAGTGGCCGCCTACAGTCTCAAGGACACAATCCAACCTCACAGGTGGCGACTCGTCGCCCACGCGATCGAATCGGCTTTCGGCGTGTTGTTGCTCGGCTCACTTGTCGCCCGGTCGACTCCATCCACGCACGACTCCACCCCGCCCCTACCCACACGGCCGGGCACGACACCACTAAGTTCACCGTCCGACGCCCCGCGCGTCCATGATTGCGCCGCACACTGACAACACGATAACGAGCAACAGTAGCTCCTGCAGCACGAAAACTCCCCAAATTCATTTCGTTTTCGTCTCGCAACACGCGACCGCCACGACGGCATCGGCGAGATCACGCGTGGGCGGGCAGCCCTGTTGTGCAGTGCAGTGCCGGTGGTCACCTCTCATGTCAGTAATAGTAAGCAAACTAACGGGCGGCGCAACGCTCGCCGCACGGCACGGCGGCTCCGCCCGGCGCGCGCCCGGGGCACGCGTCCGGCCACGCGAGATCGCCCATCCTGCACGCGTGTCCGCGGGTCGTAGCTCGATCGCACAACGGCGCCACCCATGCACCTGGCTAAGAAATGGGCAAAGTGGCGCCGCCTCTTACGCCGGCGCATCTCTCACAGCATGACACGTCGCCAGCTGACCGGACTTGTGCTCCTTCTGGTGGTCACCGTCCGCTCGATAAGATTCAGGGGCGGCGTATATCTCGCGCACTCACCCGACCACGCACGCACGGCCGGCGGCATGGGCCAGGGCGCTCCACTAGCCGAAGTGGCATGGCATGACGACCCGCCCGGAATCACTTCGCTTTTCATGAGGCCCGCATGCATGCCATTGCTATTGGATGTTCAGGGCCATGCATGCTGAGAATCTGAGATCGGCTAATGGGTTAGGCCGGAGGCACACGCAGGTATATCTACGTATTTTATGATATCTCTCGTCTTTCATCGCCTTTCATCACACACACACATTGACACATAGGTACATAATCTCTCTTTTATGTGGAAGGAAAGACTTTATTTGGATGCGCTTACGCGGCTGTCAAGATAAGTCTGTGACTCTGTGCATGGCATTTCCAGTTCCGGGCAGGGAGTACTCGATAGGTTAAACAGAAACAAATCAGAGAATGCTTTTCTTTTTTGCAAATAACAAAGTACCTCACAACTTTAGATTTGCCTCATTTATTTATTTATTTTTGCGAGAAAGCTTCCGATCTATTCTGCATCAATTATGGTAGTACAACGAACACAAAAAATAACTAAAAATATGTCCAAATTCATAGACCACCTAACAACAATTATAACCGCTGGAGTGAGCCCAAGACGTACCGCCGTCATCATCCCTCCCTCACCGAAACCAGGCAAAACTTCTCTAGTAGACAGCCGGGAAGTCGTCGTGCTAAAGCCTCATAGGACCAGTACACCAGAACGTCAAACACTATCGACAAAGACAAGCGTAGATCAGAAGGATCCAACCTAAAAACACATTGACGTAGACGAATAAAGACCGGATTCGAGAGGATCCACCAAAGACAACCACTAATTGAATCATGCGAGATCCGCTGGAGACACACCTCCACACACCCTCCGATGATACTAGACGCACCATCGGTACGGGGACTAAGCTGGGAGAACCTTACTCCGTCTTCGAGGAGCTGCCGTCATGTCGTCTTCCTAAGCAGGACACAAACCATAGCAAAACTCAAAGAAACATATAAAAACAGAGCCCTTCCGCCGGCAAGGACTAAGATGAGGCAGATCAGCGGCGCCGCCGATGGGAGGTGGAAACTCTAACCGCCATGTTTGCTCGGATGAGAGAAGAACATATTATTTCCGTATATCGAAAATGGATCAGGTTTCCCTATCAAATGACAACTGAACAGAAACATAGGAAAATAGCATCCTGGTGCAAAAGCAGAAGAAACAAAGGCCTCTATAAACAAAATCATGCAAAAGGCATAATATATATTACACGGGGTGAAGACAACACCCCTCCCCCCCTCCCATCATGGAGGTCGTGCTCCAGTAGCAATTTCCGTGGTTATCCCAAAATCAATTTCATCTCAAAGGTTTAAAAAATCGTTAGTCTTCATGCGGCTGTTATTATTGTCATATTTTTTTTGACCTTGTCGTTTCTCTTCTTCTATAATGATCACATGCACCTAGGACGGCGACCCTGGGCTTGGCGGTGGTGTTCATCTCCTACGCCGGAGGTGGTCGGCCTGAGGCTGGGTGAGCGGATCTCGAGATCTGCAATCTAGTCCCGACTGCGAGTCGGGGAGACATAGTTTCCGGTGAAAACCAAGCCGACGGCGGACGATGGCGGTCTGCGTCGTCACCTTGATGAAGGCATCGTCTTGTAACTACTATCGACCCACTCGTGCTGCTCCGGGGGAAACCCTAGGGTCTGGTTTCCAGATCGGACGATGGCGACACTACGGTATCGTTTCTCTCTTGGGAGCATCATTTGTGGAGCAGCGCTGGAAGTCAGAGGCAGGAGGTGGAGTGGCTTCGTCTTGCACGGAGCTTCGGTGGAGATGTCAAGTCATGCCTGGCCGACAGGTGCTACGCTTTGTCATGCCTGGTCGGCAGGTGCTACGCACGACAGATCTTCCAGAGACTTCAAGCCGTGTTGGCTGGTGGTACTTGGCGGCATGGTGCTGAGGGGTACCGGCGGCGACCGCGACGTGCTCAGCAGTTCACGCGCAGGGAGGTGGTGCCGTTGGGCGATGTGGTGGCGTCGGCGGCAGCTAGACCGGGCAAGGATGATGCGTCAGTACAACTCTGAAGATGGAGTGGTGGTAGTTGGCGGCGGCGGCCTCTGAGAGCACGCCGGACCGGTGTGTGCCCCATACCCGGCAAGTGGCTTGGTTGGGGCCTCAGGTATTATATGTTAGGTTTGGCTGCGAGGTTTGTGGTATTAGGCTCGGACTATCAGCATCCCTTCATCAACTGGATAGGATTAGCGACAGATGTTGCCTAGACGGTGGCTTCAAACTTACTGTTGTATTTCTTTGTAAGGTCTATTGTAAATAATTAATAAAATGGTTGCATGCATCGCCCAGATGAAGAGGCCAGAGGTCTTCCTTCTTTTCTAAAAAAACCATCTCATGCATCTTTTTTGGGTCTACCTGCCTCCAGCCGCATAGTTTGCCCTCTTCTTTCTCCGTGCCTGTCGCCATGAGTTGCAGCCTCCCTTTGCAACAACTCAGCTCGTTGCTCCAATGCCTTTCGATCATGTTCAGACTACAAACCTGCCCATGGTAAACGAGCATGCATAGCAAACGAATTCAGCAGGGGATCTAACCAATTTATGATCAAAACATGCTCTGATGCGCTGTTTCCAAATAACCCAGGAAATTCTAGTTATCCCCAAAATTGCAAGTCCTGCTATTAGGTAATAATTTTGGGATCGGCCAAAAATACTGCGAGAAGCAACTAGGCCTATCTCTAGCGCCAATACATCTGCATAGACTGCTCCAAATGTGGTCGCTGAGTAACAAAAAAAAGTGATGAATGTCTTCAAGTTCCAAAGCGGCATAGAGGGGCACACATTCAGTTCCATTTAATCACATTATCCTTTGTTGCAATGACATTATGCCAAATGAGCCACAACCATTTTTAGAGGAAGTTTAGCCTTCCAGAGATGCTTAAAGGATTTATCTGGGCCTTCATCACATAAATGGTTATACAAGGGTTTGACAATAAATTTTCCATTTTGGGGCCACTTCCATCTGGGCGCATTAGCAACTTGGGAAACACACACAAACATCACGTTCTATTCAAGTTGTTCATCTGTCCAATTTGTTTTTCGTCTAGCCATATCCTAAACGTCAACCTCCATCCAATCTCAAATGTTTCACACCATTCCTTGTTTCATTACAAATCAAGAAACTCTCAGGAAATTCTTCATTCAGAGGTTTGTCTCAACATTAGGTATGCTGCCAAAAGTAGTCTTTCATGTAAAGTTGTCTGATCTTCAAGAAAACCGCATTGTAGGGTGAATCAATGATCTGACATATGCCATGTTGAAATGTATACTTCTTTTTAACTATCTCCTACCACACACCTTCTTTATTTTCTAAAATCCAGCAGCACTTACGTAACAGTATGATATTAAATCTTTCAACGTTTGGAATGTCAACACCCCCTCCCAATTTTCTTGGTCTACATATGACTAGCCATCTCACCATACATTATTTCTTTTTGGCATCATATTCTCCTAATGAACTCTATCACCCCAGCAACAATAGTTTTTGAAAATTTGTACATAGAGAAATGATAGGAAACGATGTTGGTCAAGCATGCCTTTGTCTTGGTCACCCTACCACCAAAGTGATAGAGTCACAGCCTCCTAAACATCTAGTTTGTTACATTTTCTCCTCAGCAGGCACCCAGTCAATCACATGCAGCCTACTAGCACAAATTGGCACACCCAAATATCTTATAGGCAACACCCCAATTTACAGTTAAAAAGATCAACATACATTCGCCCTCTCTCATCGTCGTGCAACACCGTCAAAGCCTCACTACTCTGAAAGTTGATTTTCAACCAATACATTAGTTCAAAGAGGTACAGGAGTAGTTTGAGATTTCTAGCACTTTCAATATCATCTTGTATGAATAATATTATGTCATCAACATATTGAAAAATGGACACACCTTTATCAATCAAATGAGGAACTAAAACAACAACCTGGCCATCAGTCTTGGCAAGCTTAACCATCCTTTGCAAACCATTAGCTGCAATGTTCAAGGGAAATGGGACCCCTCTGCCTCACACCTTTGGTACTCCCAAAGTTCTCCCAACCATATCATTAACCTTGACATTTAGTGCCTCTCCTTTAACCATTGTATCCAACCAATTCATACATATCTCATTAAATCCTCTCTCCTTCAGACTATGAAAATAAAATCCCAATTCACCTTGTCATAAGCCTTTTGAAGTCTATCTTCAACACCACCCCTATTGGTTTTTCCCTTTTTGATTCATGGAGCATTTCATGTAGATGCATCACTCCATCCATAGTTCTTCTCCATCTAACAAAGACATTCTAACACACATATATCATATCATTCATAAATGTTTTTAGTCTCCAAAGTGCATATAGTATTCCTAGAGAGTTTTAGGTGATTAATGTCGGCGGGCGTGTGCAGAACATGCGCGTGACACCGTGGATGGATAACATCAATTTGCTAGTTCGAGAATGGGGCACGAAGGTGAGGATCTACACTACTGAAAGATGCAAAATGGACACATTGGTTTACCCAGGTTCGGGGTCGCATGATTGCGTAATACCTCACTCCTACTTTTTTGGTGTGTTTATGTGGGTGGATTAAGAGCTACATGTCCTTCCCAAGAACGGGGAAGCATTGTGTAACACTACTAGTGTTATAACAAGTGTCCAACCTTTTTATTCTTTCGCCCGATCCTTCTTTTATAGGTCAAGGGGTACCACAACGGTGTAGATGCTAAGGAACTGCCCTAAGCCAATATGGTAGGTGAGCGCATTAAATGCACGGTGATGTGTCATCGTCTTCTATTCCCCGGGAATAAACTCCAGTCCCACCACCACCTCATTTGGTGATGTTTGAGCTTGGTGGCGCCACGTACCATCGCAGGTGTCCCCTTGGGGCAGGTGGGATGGTGAATCACCCATGATAGATGACACACTTCCACCACCCACTCTCCATGGGTGTAACGTGTCGAAAAGGCCCTGATGTGGAAGGTTCATCATGCCACGCATGAGGTGGTTGGGTCGTGATGCCTTCAAGAGAAAGGAAACAAGGCTGTTGCTGGAGGTCTCGTTCCTGGGTGTTGGGTCTTCGATAGTTTTGGCCAGGGAGAGGTCTGCATGTGGCCTGCGTGTGGTTGATTTTGTGGACCAACCATTCACGGCACTGACAATAGCCCCCGAGCCTCGGCTGCTGAGTGCCCCTCACGTTTGTCAGGGCGAGGCCCTATGCAAGTGCGCGGGCCACAGATACCGCTCATTTTCCTCGTCGAGTCCAATTAGCAAACAGTGGGTATGTTATAGCAAAGCCAAGAGCCAGCCCCCATGTCCTATGCGTTAGATGCCTGGTGAAGGCTTGGTTCAACCCACTTGCACCATGCACTAGTAGATTAGTCAATCAGGTACTCGATGAGCCTGACACGTGACGCGAGAATTCCGCTAGTAGCAAGAATCAAATCTTTCAACTCCTGCTGCCACTCGTTTGAACACGCGACGTCCTGCGTGCTGTCAATTCATCTTTAATTCGCCTCAAGGTTCATACTGGTGTAGGAGCAATTATGCCCTTACCCAATTAAACCCCACTTCTTGAATCAACGCATCCGCCAGGCGTTCAAGTTCACATTGGGAAACCCAAATGCCCGCTGCGTGCTTTAAGTGCTTGGTGTAGATTGGTGAGGGCGTCTTGCCTTCTCGACACAAGCTTTTACCCCGCTTTATAAATAAAGCCACACCCGAAAAGGTACACGTCGAACGATACAAGGTGGTGAGGAGGCCCTCTTACAAAGCCGATCCTAAGATAACTGATGACCCACAAGTATAGGGGATCGATTGTAGCTCTTTTCGATAAGTAAGAGTGTCTAACCCAACGAGCAACAAAAGGAAATGACAAGTAGTTTTCAGTAAGGTATTGTCTGCAAGTGCTGAAATTGTAAGTAGCGAGTAGTTTGGTAGCAAGATAATTTGTAACGGGCAAGTAACAATAGTAACAATAAGTATGCAGCAAGATAGCCCAATCCTTTTGAGGCAAAGGACATGCCAAAACGGTCTCTTATGATAAGCAAAGCGTTCTTGAGGGTACATGGGAATTTCATCTAGTCACTTTCATCATGTTGGTTTGATTTGTGTTCGCTACTTTGATAATTTGATATGTGGGTGGACCGATGCTTAGGTGCTACTCTTACTTGAACAAACCTCCTACTTATGATTAACCCTCCTGCAAGCATCCGCAACTACGAGAAAAGTATTAAGGATAAATCCTAACCATAGCATTAAACTCTAGGATCCAATCGGTCCCTTACGGAATAGTGCATAAACTGGGGTTTAAGTTTCTGTCACCCTCGCAACCCACCATCTATTTAATACTCCACAATGCATTCCACTAGGCCCAAATATGGTGAAGTGTCATGTAGTCGACGTTCACATGACACCACTAAGGGAATCACAACATACATACTATCAAAATATTGAACACATATCAAGTTCACATGATTACTTGCAACATGATTTCTCCCGTGACCTCAAGAACAAAAGTAAATACTCACAAATAATCAACATGCTTATGATCAGAGGGATAATAATATGCATAATGGATCTGAACATATAATCTTCCACCAAATAAACCATATAGTAATCAACTACAAGATGTAATCAACACTACTAGTCACCCCCTAGCAACAATCTATAGTTCCAGTAACGAGATTGAATAAAAGAGATGAATTAGAGTTTGAGATGAGATGGTGATGGTGAAGATGTTGATGGAGATTGCCCTCCCCAAGATGGGAGAGTTGTTGGTGATGATGATGATGATGATTTACCCCTCCGGGAGGGAAGTTCCCCCGGCAGAATCGCTCCACCGAGGGCAAAAGTGCTCATGCCCAAGTTCTGCCTCGAGACGGCGGCGCTTCGTCCCGAAAGCCTTCTCCTTATTTTTTTCTTGGTCAAAACTACTTATATACCAGAAGATGGGCACCAGAGGTGGGCCGAGAAGGCCACAACCCATCAGGCCGCGCCGGGGGGCCTGGCGCGCCCAGGTGGGTTGTCCCACCTGGTGGCCCCCTATGGTGTTTATTGGCTCCAGTATTTCTTAAATATCCCATACAAAATCCTCCTGGAGTTTCAACTCATTTGGAGTTGTGCAGAATAGGTGGCCTGACGTAGCTCTTTCAGGTCCAGATTTCCAGCTGCCAGAATTCTCCCTCTTGGTGTGTACCTTGCAAATTATGAGAGAAAAGGCATTAGAATTACTCCAAAAAGCATTATTATGAATAAACCATTATAAATAGCAGTAAGAAAACATGATGCAAAATGGACGTATCAACTCCCCCAAGCTTAGACCTCGCTTGTCCTCAATCGAAAACTGAAATTGAAAAACATGCCCACATGCTTTGAGAGAGAGGTGTCTATAAAAACAAAATACGAACATAGAAGCATCATGTTGATTATTATAACAACAAAAAATTTAAACATAGGACTTTTATCACATAATTTTATCATACACTTCCCATGAATAAGTAATAGTTCATCACACAATTGAAGTATAAAGCAAAAACTCTATTGGAAACCAACAAACTATGTTCTCAGTAAACTTTGCAACTACAATTCATCATCTTTTCAGGAAGGGTCACGTGTCGAAGCCTTTAGGCAAGTCCACATACTCAACTATCATATAATCTTTTATGATTGCTAACACAAACCGAGTACACATGAGCAAAACGTCTCAACCGGACACATAGAAACATAGGGGCTTATAGTTTCACCTCCCAACATACTCACCTCAAGGGTGATGTCAACAATAATAACTCATGCTATCTATATTCAGTTGGACATATGTGCCTAGATCTTTCCTCACAACATGATGCTTGCCAAAAGAGAAAAATAAAAGGAATAGAAGGAAAACTTTGACCCTTTGCATAAAAGTAAATACATAAAAGTAAAAGATAGGCCCTTCGCAGAGGGAAGCAGAGGTTGACATGCGCCTATTTGTTTGCATGCTCAACCTCTTAGTGCAAAAGAACGTCACGTTACATTGCCCCTTAAGACGACAACCTTTATTATGCAGTATGTCGCTTTTATTCTTTGTCATCCAAGTTCGTGCAACGCTCAATTTTCTCTTACACTAAAAATATCTCACATATTTAGAAGAAATTTTTATTGCCTTTTTGCACCGATGACAACTTACTTGAGGGATCTTGTTCAATCCCTAGGTAGGTATGGTGGACACTTGAAAAAGATTTGGGTTTAAGGGTTTTTGGATGCACAAGTAGTATTTCTACTTAGTGCAGGATTTTTGGCTAGCAAAGATAGGGGCAAGCATCACATGTTAAAGGATCTATGACAATATGACTTCTATGTGAATATAAACATACATAAACCATTACGTTGTCTTCCTTGTCCAACGCCAACAATTTTGGCATATAATATTTTGATGAGGGCTTACAATCACAAAATATTTCTAGGATAGTATATTTATATGTGAATCTTCCCTTCCCTTATTAATTCTTTCATGAGTTGCATCACTGACCAATGCTATGTTTGTCAATCTCTAATAAAATTTTCTTACTTATACTTTTCCTTATGTGGTGCTATCACCTACCATAGGATTAGTATATGATCTTATTGATTTATCTCCTTTCTTTTATTTACTTTCTTTCTCTCTTTTTTTTCCTTTATTTGCAATATGAAAGTGAAGAAAGTAAAAACTCGAACTAACTTTATTATATAACTTGCACACGATAACAATGATAGATCACTAGGCAAACTCTCAAAGAAGAAAGGATTGAACTGAACTTTATTCATCTAAGTGAAAGATTGAACTAAGATAAGTAAAAGCAAAAAGATAGTGGGATGATACAATACCGGGGCACCTCCCCCAAGCTTGGCAGAAGCCAAGGGGAGTGCCCATACCCGATACTTAGTTCTCCTTTGGTGGTGAATAAGGTGATGGTGGTGATGAAGCGATCTTGTCCTTAAGGGTCAAGAGATCCTACATTTCCCTCTTCGTCTCGATCCTCATTAACCAAGCATCTTCTTCCATGTTGTTGGAGGAGCAGGAAGACATGATGCCTAGCTTGACAATTCTGACCAGAAACGGCAAGAAAAGAGAACAGAGGATTTTCTCCATGATACATTGGTTAACAGGTTCGGGAAGTATATATAAATTTTTTATCTTGGAGGACAAGCATATGGAAGAAAAAAGGAGTACGGGAGGTGTCCCAGGTGGATTGTGACCACCTAGGACACCTCCAAAATTTTAAAATATTCCAAAACTGATAAAAAAAATTTTGCAAATTTTTCGGAGTTCGTTTACTTACCATATTATGTACCTCCTTATTTTGACGATTCTGGAGTGTTCCGGAAGGACTCTTTTATGTATTCTTTCGATGTCAAAGTTTGGACAATATTGCTTTCAACATTAATAGGCGTACCTGAGATATAATGCTTTATTCGTTGCCCATTGACAACCTTCGGGTTAGTGCCTTTGAAATTATTTATTTTGATGGCTCCAGACCAGTAAACCTCCTCGATGACATAGGGGCCTTCCCATTTTGAGAGGAGTTTGCCTGCAAAGAATCTGAAACGAGAATTGTACAAAAGAACATATTCTCCGACTTTAAACTCACAATTTTGAATTATTTTGTCATGCTATCTTTTAACTTTTTCTTTGAATAACTTTGCATTTTCATAAGCTTGGGTTCTCCATTCATCTAATGAGCTTATATCAAATAATATCTTTTCACCAGCAAGTTTGAAATCATAGTTGAGTTCTTTAACTGCCCAATATGCTTCTAACTCAAGAGGCAAATGACAAGCTTTTCCATAAACCATTTTATAAGGAGACATACCCATAGGATTTTTATATGATGTTCTGTAAGCCTAAAGTGCATCGTCTAATTTCTTAGACCAATTCTTCCTGGACCTATTAACACTCTTTTGCAAAATTAAATTTATGTCTCTATTGCTAAGCTCAACTTAACCACTAGACTGAGGATAGTAGGGTGATGCAATTCTATGGTTAACATCATACTTAGCAAGCATCTTACGGAAAGCACCATGAATAAAGTGTGAACCACCATCCGTCATTAAGTATCTAGGGACTCCAAACCTTGGGAAAATAACTTCCTTAAGCATTTTAATAGAGGTGTTGTGATCATCACTACTAGTTGGAATAGCTTCTACCCATTTAGTAACATAATTAATAGCAACCAGAATATGTGTATACCCATTAGAGGAAGGAAAAGGTCCCATGTAATCAAATCCCCAAACATCAAATGGTTCAATAGCAAGTGAATAATTCATAGGCATTTCTTGACGCTTACCAATATTACCTATTCTTTGGCATTCATCACAAGATGAGACATACTTACGAGCATCCTTGAAGAGAGTAGGCCAATAAAATCCCGATTGCAAAACCTTCTGAGCAGTTCTGTCTCCAGCATGATGCCCTCCATATGGTTCGGAGTGACATTTCCGTAGGATTTGTCCCTGTTCATGCTCAAGTACACAACGTCTGATAATACCACCTACTCCTTTATAAAGATGTGGGTGATCCCAAAAGTAATGTCTTAAATCATAGAAGAATTTTTTTCTTTTGTTGGTAAGTAAAGCTAGGTGGCAAATATTTAGCAATAATATAATTAGCATAATCAGCATACCAAGGAGTACTATTAGCAACATTTATTGCAGCTAACTGCTCATCAGGAAAACTATCATCAATAGGAAGTGGGTCATCAAGCACATTTTCAAGCCTAGACAAGTTGTCAGCTACGGGGTTCTCAGCTCCTTTTCTATCAACAATATGCAAATCAAATTCTTGTAGCAAGAGAACCCAACGGATAAGTCTAGGTTTAGCATCTTTCTTTTCATAAGATATTTAATAGCAGCATGGTCTGTGTGAACAGTTACTTTGGAATCAACAATATAAGGTCTAAACTTATCACAAGCAAACACCATTGCTAAGAATTATTTTTCAGTAGTAGCATAATTTATTTGAGCACTATCTAGAGTTCTACTAGCATAATGAATAACATTCAATTTCTTATCAACTATTTGTCCTAGAACAACACCAACAGCATAATCACTAGCATCACACATAATTTCAAAAGGCAAATTCCAATCAGGTGGTTGAACTATAGGTGCAGTAATTAAAGCTTTCTTGAGTGTTTCAAAGGCTTTGAGACAATCATCATAAAAAACAAAAGGAATATCCTTTTGCAAAAGATTAGTGAGAGGCCTAGAAATTTTAGAGAAGTCTTTAATAAACCTCCTATAGAAACCAGCATGGCCTAGGAAACTACGAATACCTTTGATGTCCTTGGGACATGGCATTTTCTCAATAGCATCAACCTTAGCTTGGTCCACTTCAATACCTCTTTCAAAAACTTTATGACCCAAGACAATGCCTTCATTAACCATAAGGTGGCACTTCTCCCAATTCAAGACAAGATTTGTTTGTTCACATCTCTGCAAAACTCTATCAAGATTGCTCAAACAATCATCAAAAGACTTCCCATAAACAGAAAAGTCATCCATGAAAACATCAACAATCTTTTCACAAAAGTCAGAGAATATAGCCATCATGCATCTTTGAAAGGTAGTAGGTGCATTACATAAACCAAAAGGCATACGTCTATAAGCATAGGTTCCAAAAGGACAAGTAAAAGTAGTCTTTTCTTGATCAGGTTGAGAAACAGGTATTTGAGAAAAGCCAGAATATCCATCAAGGAAGCAAAAGTGTGTGTGCTTAGATAATCTTTCAAGCACTTGATCAATAAAAGGCAAAGGGTAATGATATTTTCTAGTTGCTTTATTTAATTTTCTAAAATCAGTTACCATTCTATATCCTGTAACAATTCGCAGTGGAATGAATTCATTCTTATCATTAGGAACAACAGTAATACCTCCTTTCTTAGGGACACAATGAACAGGACTTGCCCATCTACTATCAGCTATAGGATAGATTATACCTGCTTCCAGAAGTTTTAATATTTCCGTTCTTACCACCTCTTTAATCTTCGAATTTAACCAACGTTGGTGATCAACAACTGGTTTAGCATCAGGTTCCATATTAATTTTATGCTAACATAGAGTGGGACTAATGCCCTTTAAATCATCAAGAGTATATCCAATAGCAGCTCGATGCTTCCTTAGCACTTTCGATAATCTTTCTTCTTCATGTTCTGAAAGGTTAGCACTGATAATAACAGGATATATTTTCTTTTCATCAAGATAAGCATATTTCAAAGTGTCTGGCAATTGTTTTAATACAAACACAGGATCACCCTTAGGTAGAGGAGGACCTCCTAGAGTTTCAATAGGCAAATTGTGTTTAAGTAGAGGACATTGTTCAAAGAAAATATTATCTATTTCATTATTTTCATGCATATGTAAATCATTTTCATGGTCTAGCAAGTATTGTTCTAAAGGATCAGTAGGTGGTACAACAATAGAAGCAAGACCAATTAATTCATCTTTACTAGGCAATTCTTTTTCATGATGATTTCTACTAAACTTGGAAAAATTAAACTCATGAGATTCGTTACCAAAGCTAACACCCATAGTTTGTTTGTGGCAACCTATCCTAGAATTAACTGTGTTCAAGAAAGGTCTACCAAAGATAATGGGACAGAAGTCATCTTGTGGGGAACCAAGAACAAGAAAATCAGTAGGGTATTTTACTTTCCCACACAAGACTTCAACATCTCTAATAATCCCACAAGGTGATATGGTGTCTCTATTTGCAAGTTTAATAGTAACATCTATGTCTTCTAACTCTGTAGGTGCTATGTCTTCCCTGATTTCTTGATATAACTTGTAAGGAATAACACTCACACTAGCACCCATGTCACATAAACCATGATAATAGTGATCTCCTATTTTAACAGAAATGACGGGTAGGCCAGCAACTGGTCTATTTTTATCCCTTTTATCGGGTTTGACAATTCTAGCAGCTTCTGCATAGAAATAGATAACATGCCCATCCACATATTCTTCTAAGAGATCTTTAACCACAGCAATATTAGGTTCTACTTTAATTTGTTCATCGGGTTTAGGTGTTCTAACATAGCTTTTGTTAACTACAGTTGAAACTTTAGTGTGTTCCTTTATCCTAGCAAGAAAAGGGGGTTTCTCAATATAAGCAGTAGAAACAACTGGATCAACATTATAGAGTAAAGTTTCTTCTTTAACTGGTATCAGTTCTTTAGTTTCATTTTTAAGAGGTGGGTGATATTTAAACCACTTCTCTTTAGGGAGTTCAACATGAGTAGCAAATGATTTGCAAAAGGAGGCTACTATCTCAGAGTCAAGTCCATATTGAGTGCTAAACTTTTGAAAAGCATCGGTATCCATAAAAGATTTAACACAATCATACTTAAGCTTTATACCTAAATATTTACCTTCATCGAGTTCCCAATCTTCAGAGTTGCATTTAATTATTTCCAAAATATCCCACCGGAATTCAGTAGTTTTCTTCATAAAAGAACCAGCACAAGAAGTATCCAGCATGGTTTGTGTTGGGGAACATAGTAATTTAAAAAAAATCCTACGCACACGCAAGATCCATCTAGGTGATGCATAGCAATGATAGGGGAGAGTGTTATCTACGTACCCTCGTAAACTGAAAGCGGAAGCGTTATGAAAACGCGGTTGATGTAGTCGTACGTCTTCATGATCCGACCGATCCTAGCACCGAAGGTACGGCACCTCCGCGATCTACACACGTTCAGCTTGGTGATGTCCCACGAACTCTAGATCCAGCTGAGGTCGAGGGAGAGTTTCGTCAGCACGACGGCATGGTGATGGAGATGAAGTTACCAGCGCAGGGCTTCACCTAAGCACTGCAACGATTTGACCGAGGTGGAAATCTGTGGAGGGGGGCACCACACACGGCTAAGACAACTGTCAACTTGTGTGTTCTAGGGTGCCCCTGTCCCCGTATATAAAGGAGCAAGGGGAGGCCGGCCGACCCTCCTGGGGCGCGCCCCAAGTAGGATTCCTACTAGGAATCCTATTCCTAGTAGGTTTCCAACAAGGGGAGAGAGGGGGAAGGAAGGAGAGGGAGAAGGAAAGGGGGGCGCCCCTTCCCTAGTCAAATTCGGACCCAAGGGGGAAGGGGCGTGCGGCCTGCCCTAGCCGCCCCTCTCTCTCTCCACTAAGGCCCATGTGGCCCATTAGTTCCCCCGGGGGGTTTCGGTAACCCTCCGGCACTCCGATTTTATCCGAAACTTCTCTGGAACATTTCTGGTGTCCGAATATAGTCGTCCAATATATCAATATTTATGTCTCGACCATTTCGAGACTCCTCATCATGTCCGTGATCACATCAGGGACTTTGAACTACCTTCGATACATCAAAACACATAAACTCATAATACCGATCGTCATCGGACGTTAAGTGTGCGGACCCTATGGATTCGAGAACTATGTAGACATGACCGAGACTCACTTCCGGTCAATAACCTATAGCGGAACCTGGATGCTCATATTGGTTCCTACATATTCTACGAAGATCTTTATCGGTCAAACCACATAACAACATACGTTGTTCCCTTTGTCATAGGTATGTTACTTGCATGAGATTCTATCGTCTGTATCTCAATACCTAGTTCAATCTCGTTACCGACAAGTCTCTTTACTCGTTCCGTAGTGCATCATCCCACAACTAACTCATTAGTTACATTGCTTGCAAGGCTTATAGTGATGTGCATTACCGAGAGGGCCCAGAGATACCTCTCCGAAACACGAAGTGACAAATCCTAATCTCGATCTATGCCAACCCAACAAACACCTTCGGAGACACCTGTAGAGCATATTTATAATCACCCAGTTACGTTGTGACGTTTGATAGCACACTAAGTGTTCCTCCGGTATTTGGGAGTTGCATAATCTCATAGTTATAGTAACATGTATAAGTCATGAAGAAAGTAATAGCAATAAACTAAACGATCATAGTGCTAAGCTAACGGATGGATCAAGTCAATCACATCATTCTCTAATGATGTGATCCCGTTAATCAAATGACAACTAATGTCAATGGCTAGGAAACTTAACCATCTTTTATCAACGAGCTAGTCAAGTAGAGGCATACTAGTGACACTCTGTTTGTCTATGTATTCACACATGTACTAAGTTTCCGGTTAATACAATTCTAGCATGAATAATAAACATTTATCATGATATGAGGAAATATAAATAACAACTTTATTATTGCCTCTAGGGCATATTTCCTTCAGTCTCCCACTTGCACTAGAGTCAATAAACTAGATTACATTGTAATGATTCTAACACCCATGGAGTCTTGGTGCTGATCATGTTTTGCTCATGAGAGAGGCTTAGTCAACGGGTCTACAACATTCAGATCCGTATGTATCTTGCAAGTCTCTATGTCCCCTTCCGACACTTGATGACAGATGGAATTGAAGCGTCTCTTGATGTGCTTGGTTCTCTTGTGAAATCTGGATTCCTTCGCCAAGGCAATTGCTCCAGTATTGTCACAAAAGATTTTCATTGGACCCAATGCACTAGGTATGACACCTAGATCGGATATGAACTCCTTCATCCAGACTCCTTCATTTGCTGCTTCTGAAGCAGCTGTGTATTCCGCTTCATACGTAGATCCTGCCACGACGCTCTGTTTAGAACTGCACCAACTGACGGCTCCACCATTCAATATAATCACGTATCCGGTTTGCGACTTAGAGTCATCCGGATCAGTGCCAAAGCTTGCATCTACGTAACCTTTTACGACGAGCTCTTTATCACCTCCATAAACGAGAAACATATCCTTAGTCCCTTTCAGGTATTTCAGGATGTTCTTGACCGCTGTTGTAAGTGCATCTAATGCCACCCCTAATTGGTTTTGGAGTATTGACGACAAACTTGGTTGAGGGACTAATTTGTTTGTGAGAATTGCAGGATAACACAAGTAGTAGTCCCACATTGTTCCGGTTTACCTACCAGAGATGACCCCTAAAAATGTGTGAAGACATTGAAGAAAATGGTGGTTTGTGAAGATATTCACAACAAAGATTATGACTTGAGAAGACATTCACGTGAAGACTATGGAGTGTGAAGACATAGTTGTTTCATAGTTTCCTTTTCTTCTTTGTTGAGTCATAGGAATCACCGCACTGTTAAATGGGGTCCAAGTGAACAGAGTCAGAGAAACTGAAGTGATGCTCAACCAAATCCTATGTCTTTGAGCGAAGACAATGAGAGAAAATCTTATCCTAAGCTGGATAAGTCAGCTTTACTTGTAGCCCAAGTCAAGCTGCCGCGTGTGTTTGAAATCTGACCGTTGGACATGTGTCAGTTCCTTAGTGACCCAGGGTCATTTCGGACAAATCAGGCCGGGTTGCCTCCTGGCTATAAATAGCCCACTCCCTACACCATAAATTAGTGGCTGCTCAGAGTTAGTGCACGGTTTTTGTCGTTTGAGAGCAACCCACCTCCGAAGCATTTAAGAGAGAGATCCTTGCGAGGACAAAGCCCAAAACACCCAGAGCCAAAGAGTGTTAGGCATCACTGAAGTCTTTTTGTCCGCGTGATCTGAAGACTTGTTACACTTGAGGACTGTGAATCCTCCAGCCGGTTAGGCGTCGCGTTCTGAGCATCCAAGAGTCATTGTGGATTGCCAGTGAACGAAGTCTGTGAAGGTTTGGAAGTCTACCTTGAAGACTTACCACAGCGATTGGGCGAGGACTAAGTGTTCTTAGCTCAAGGGGAATAAGGTGAAGACACGGTCTCAGCCTCCCTAACCAGACGTACAGTTGTCACAGCAACTGGAACTGGTCCAACAAATCCTTGTCCTCACCAAGCAACTGGTTCTATCTCTCACCTCTCCTTACTTACAGTTTGTCTTCTTGAAGTCATTGCCTGCTTGCATGATATGATTGACTTCACTGCGTGAAGACTGTGGTTGTTTGGCTTCATACTATCTTCCATCCCGATCCATACTACCTAGCTGCTAATAGTCTTTGTGCTTTCACTTCATTGCTTACTTGACTATGGCTTGTCTAGTGTAGTCTACCTTCCGCTGCATATCTATAGGTTTATTTCTACTATTTCTCTTCAAAGCCCCCATGTTTTGAAGACCTTCATAAAAATCGCCTATTCACCCCCCCTCTAGTCGATAACTAGCACTTTCAATTGGTATCAGAGCAAGGTGCTCCCTTGTTCTGTGTGATTCGGTTTAACCACCTAGAGTTTTAGCTATGTCGACTGCATGGATAATCAAAGTCTCCGCTGCGTGCCCTGTCTTCGATGGCACTGATTACCCCTACTGGAAGAATAAGATGCGTATGCATCTTGAAGACATTGATGTCGACCTATGGTATGTCGTCAAGAACGGCGTTCCCAAGGTCGGTGAAGGTGTCACCGTTGCTGATGTCAAGAGGTTCATTCAACTGGACTCGACTGCCAAGAACATCATATGTGGTCATCTGACCAAAGGACGATATGGTCGTGTGAGTGCTCTGGAAACTGCGAAGCTAGTATGGGACTGGCTCTCCAAGGTCAACGAAGGTGTCTCAACCCAGAGAGACTCAAGGATCAGTGTTCTTCGCAACCTCTTCAACCGCTTCAACAGAAATGACAATGAGAATGTCCAGCTCACATTTGATCGCCTCACTGATATCACAAATGAGCTTCACGCACTCGGTGCCACTGAGATCACCAAGCACGAAATCGTCAAGACGCTTTTGAGATCACTTGATAGCTCATTCAATACCCTAGCCCTGATGATTCAAGAATGCCCTGACTTCAAGACTCTCGATCCTTCTGACATACTTGAGAGGCTCAACACACATGAGTTCCAGTAATATGAGAAAATAGACATCTATGGTCCTAACTATGGCCGAACTCGCGCTTTGAAGGCTAAGGTTGTTTCTTCATCTGAAGAAGAATTTGACTGCAGTTCTAAGGATCCTGAAGACATTGGAAAGGAGCTTGCTATGCTTGTGAAGAAGTTCCAGAAGTTCACAAAGAAGAAAGGCTTCAGAAAGTCTTCAAGATCCAGCTCAAGAAATGATGAAGCTTCCACTCGTGATCACAAGAAGAGAACATGCCACAAGAAGAGCTCATCCAACAAGGCTCGTGCGTTTGTTGGCAAGGAGATGGATTTAGAGGAGGAGTTTGCTTCTGAGGAGGCTGTGGTGGAGTCTAAAGAGGAATCTGATTCAGGTGTGGCAAGCCTCGCTCTAGCTTCAGCGTATGTCGCCAAGTCCATCTTCAACACTGAAGACAATGGCGCTGTCACCAACGCTGATGCTAATGAAGAGGATGACTCTGCTCCCACATACTGCTTCATGGCACGCGGTGCCAAGGTAAACTCACGCAATGCTTACTTTCAAGGGATAATTGATTTTATACCCCTAGTTGGGTCACCCTCGACAGGTTTACCCCTAGTTTTCAAAAACCCTCGATTTTGCCCAAGCACGCTTGCTCCTCTTATGGTTTTGCCCTTCCGTCACGTTTCCATCTAGTTTGTGCCGTTTGACCGTGTGTTGACCGTCTATGGACTTTTCATTGGACATTTTTGCCCCTGTTTCCTCACTCCCTCACTAGACACTTCCAAATGGGACCCATCACTCAGAAAACATCCCTCTCTCCTCTCTCTTCTTACTATCATGTGGGACCCACAATGGACCAAATATCTATAATGGACACTGCCATGTTGTAAACATAATATCAATTTTGCATTACTTTTTTAAGCAATAATTAACACCACATAAACTAAATAAAACACCATTAATTAACACAAATCAGTACTCCTACTTAAGGTCGGTCTCATCTCGAATATATTTAATCATCAGTCCGTAGTTGCCAGCTATACAAGCTAATTACATTGTGTCAAGTGTTAAAAAATGTCAAGTCAACAATTTAAAGGACGCCCTCTGTAGGATGAGGATGAACTCGCCGGAGCAAATGGAATCGTCGTCGGAGCTCGCCAGGCGCTTGGAAACTGCCACTACAGCGTCGAAGGAGACCCAGGGAAGGTGCGTGCCACCTTCCTCCACCATCTCTCGCCGCCGTGGGTCCCCGGCCGCCGCCTAAATTGGCCATCGACGAGATCTGTGGCCCCATCATTAACCGGATCCCCGCTGGCCTTCCTCAGGGCGCTGTGGATCTGGGCCAGCGGGAGGCGTCGGTGGAGGCTGGCCAACGTTGGCATGGAGGAGGGTCAACAGGGACGCGGCCATTGCAGATATGTAGCCGGAGCTCATGAAATCCTCCTCGTGAGAAGAAATAAGGAGGATGAGCTCGAGCAACAGCTTGATGCAGGGGATGGCGCTGGAAGTAGAGGACGTCGGGGATCTTCGACGCGGCGACGGCGGGCGGATCTCGGCGAGGACAGGCTGGATCTGGAGCTCGATGCAGGGGATGGCGTTGGTAGTAGCAGACGTTGGGGATCTCCGGCAGGGCGATGGCGGGCGGACCCCCTCGAGGTCAGGTTGGATCTAGAGGCCAGAGTCAATGACCGGCGGCGGCAACCCAGGTGGATGCAGTCTCATTCCGATGGTGGTAAAGAACGGCGGTGGTCGTCGGTTCCTCATGGCAGAGAAAAGAGAGCGAGGTGAGTTTACAGAGAGAGGTCAAGGGAGAAAACAAGGAGACTGGTCTGAGGGGACGAGCTCAGCAGACCTGCGTGCTTACTCCGACGAGGTTGGCCACTGACGAGCTCGGTTGGACTGACCCGCACGCGGGCGCCGGCGTGGCTGGTTGCTCTTGGCCTTGCGCCAAACCATGGTGGCGGAGCACTGAGTGTGGTGCACGGGGGTTAAGATTTGAGCGAGGGAATGGGATCTGGGGCTAGGGTTTGACCGACGGGAGAGAAGGAAGAGAGGATATGGGATGGTTTTTTCGGTGATGATCCCACTTGGAAGTGTCTGCTGAAAGAGTAAGGAAGGAGGGGGAAAATGGTCCATTGGAAAGTCCATAGACGGTCAACACACGGTCAAACAGCACTAACTGGACGGAAACGTGACGGAAGGGCAAATTCATAAGAGGAGCGAACAGGCTTGGGCAAAATCGAGGGTTTTTGAAAACTAAGGGCAAACTTGCCGAGTGGGACACAACTAGGGGCATGAAATTAATTATCCCTACTTTCAAACATCAAGTGAAGATGACTTTGAATGTGAATCTAAACCTAGCTACAAAACACTTGCTAAAATTGCAACTGAACAACAGAATTGTATGGAACATATTCAAAAATTGCTAGACAAAAGAGATGACATGTTGGACGCGGAAATGATCAGATCTCGGTCCTTAATTGAAGACATCAAAAATCTTCATGTTAAGTACGAGGAACTTGAAAGTCGTCATGAAACGCTCTCAACAACTCATGAAAAGCTCTCCTATGATTATCTTCAAACGAAGCAAGAGCTTGAGAACTTGAGATCGGCTCATGAAGATCTTCAAAAGGAGAACGAGTCACTCCGTGCTCAAGAGATCAGTTCCGCTCAGGAAGGATTTGAACCACCATGTCTAAAATGTCTTGAGCGTGATAATGTTGTCTCTGTTGCTGAATGTTCTACTGCTACTACTATTGCAATATCTTCGACTATTGATGTGGTAACTAACCCCTCTGTTGAGGATACCACTACTATTGCTGATGAGAATGTCAGGTTGAAGACATTGCTTGAGACAGGAATGTATAAAAGTCTCAAAGGGCATCAGACACTATGTGATGTCCTCAAGAAACAGATTCTGAACCAAAACCCTAGGAAAGAGGGTGTTGGGTTCGAGAGGAAAATAAATGTTGATGGCTCTTACTGGAAGCCTGAGCAGTACCCCAAAACCACATGGATTGCTGCAAAGGGACCTCCAGTGGATCCATCTACCCTATCTGTCTTCACTTGTGCTAACCCGATTATCATTGATGAATCCTTTGATGCAAACTATAAAATTTTTAAGAATCAAAATGGTGAAGTGTTTGCCGAGTATATTGGTACTAACTGCAGAAATGGACCCCCTTTGAAGAAGATCTGGGTGCCCAAGAGTTGTCATTAGAATCTTCAGGTGAATGTCATCATGACACCACCTAGGAAGAAGAAAAACCCCAAACCAATGGCCTCATATGGTCCAAAGGCTTCATACAGATAGAGGACTCACCATAGTCACCCTAACGCCAATGTTTTGCAAGGAAACCATACTCAGATTTATGAATATGAGCGTATTTCATCAAACCGCTATGTTCATAAGACTAAGAACTTTTCTGCTTATTCTTATGAGTATTATTCACCTCCTACAAGGTTGCTAGGTCTCCAAAGCCGAAGTTCTCAGATGCTGCACTTAGACTCATTGCTTCGAAGCCACCCCTGAAAATGTGGGTGGTTAAGAAAACTTAACTCTCTTTTGCAGGGAAAGGTCTCCAGCCAAAAATCAAAGGCATATGATGCTTATGCTGGGGACCTAAAACATCTTGTGGGACACGAGATAAAATGTCCAAATGGTCTTACTATATATTTTGTTCCTGGATTCCCTGACAGTCATCCTATCTGCCCCTAACCAGGATCTGAACTTTGATAATATGCTTGTTCATCAAATGTTTATGCTTCACATTTCCCTTGGTGAAGCCTATCCCCCTAATTGCACTGTAGGGTATGATACCAAAGGCTTCTGAGTGGATTATGGACAGTGGATGCACTAACCACATGACTAGTGATCGAAATCTTCTCATGGACTCAACCTTATGCCCATCTAACAAGAGTCACATCACATTTGCTGACACTGCTAAAAGCAAGGTATTGGGTCTAGGTAGAGTTGCAATCTCAAAGGATCATCACATGGATAAAGTGATGCTTGTTGAATCCCTTGATTTCAACTTAATGTTTGTCTCTATGCTTTGTGATCTGAAGATGATTGTGATATTTGGAAAATATCGTTGCCTTGTGCTTATGGAATCTGACAAATCTCTAGTCTTTGAAGGATATCGAAAAGATGATTTGTACATGGTAGATTTCTCAGCAGGACCACAGTTGGCCGTCTTCTAGCAAAAGCTTCAGAGTGATGGCTCTAGCATCGAAGGCTAGGGCATGCTGGCATGAGGAACTTGTACACACTTGCGAAGAAGAAACACATCGTAGGCATCGAGGGCGTCAAGTTCAAGAAGGATCATCTGTGTCGTGCATGTGAAGCTGGAAAGATGACAAGGGCCAAGCATCCCTTGAAGACAATCATGACGACATCTCGTCCCTTCGAGCTGCTACACATGGACTTATTTGGCCCTACTCACTACTCTACTCTTACTACCACTGCTTGCCTCTATGGCTTCATCATAATTGATGATTACTCAAGATACACATGGGTACACATAATTCTCTACAAGAATGAAGTGCAGGATGTCTTTAGAAGATTCGCCAATCGTGCCATGATGAACTATGGCATCAAGATCAAGCACATCAGAAGTGACAATGGCACATAATTCAGGAACACCGGCCTCGACACTCACCTTGATACATTGGGCATCACTCATGAGTTATCATCTCGTTACACACCTCAGCAGAATGGAATCATGGAGCGCTAGAACAGAACCCTCATTGAGATGGCTCGGATAATGCTTGATGAGTACAAGACTCCAATGAAGTTCTGGCCTGAAGCCATTGATACTGCATGCCACGTCATCAACCGTGTTTATCTTCACAAGCTTCTAAAGAAGACATCCTATGAGCTCCTAACTGGTAAGAAGACAAATGTCAGTTACTTCAGAGTATTTGGTGCTAGGTGCTGGATCAAGGATCCACATCACACTTCAAAATTTGCACCGAAAGCACATGAAGGTTTTATGCTTGGCTACGGAAAGGATTCACACTACTACAGAGTCTTCAACCTCTTTCACTATAAAGTGGTTGAAACTGTGGATGTGCAGTTCGATGAGACTAACGGCTCGCAAAGAGAGCACCTGCCAAATGTTCTAGATGAAGTCTCACCCAGTGAACCGATCGAGCTTATGGGTACTGGAGAAATCATACCTTCAGAGGCACAGGCTGAAGAAGAAATTATCATTTCTGCACCTAATCAACCTGAAGACACTGCTGAGTGTGACGACAATGCTGAAGGCGAAGACAATGATCAGCAAGGGCAAAATCTTCGTCTAGTTCATCCTCGTGTTGCAAATGAAGTACACATTGAGAAGATAATTGATAGCATCAATGCACCTGGTCCACTCACTCGTTCAAGAGCAACACAGCTAGCAAATTTCTGTGGGCACTTTGCATTTGTCTTTATATCTGAACCCAAGAAAGTTGCTGAAGCCTTCATGGAACCTGAATGGATTCAAGATATGCAAGAAGAGATTCAACAGTTCGAGCTGAACAATGTGTGGGAATTGATTAAGCGTCCTGATCCTCGCAAGCACAATATCATAGGCACCAAATGGATCTACCGCAACAAACAAGATGAGCATGGTCAAGTTGTCAGAAACAAGGCTCGTCTTGTTGCTCAAGGATACACTCAAGTTGAAGGGATTGACTTCGATGAAACATTTGATCCGATGGCTAAGCTTGAAGCCATTCACATACTGCTAGCCTATGCCAACCATCACAACATCCTCCTGTGCCAAATGGATGTGAAGAGTGCTTTTCTCAATGGCAAGATTGAAGAAGACGTGTATGTTGCACAACCACCTGGCTTTGAAGACCCAAAACATCCTCACATGATATACAAGCTCAATAAGGCACTGTATGGCCTCAAAAAAGCCCCTCGCGCTTGGTATGACACATTCAAAGACTTCCTGAAGAGCAAAGGATTCAAACCTGGTTCCCTGGATCCCACTCTCTTCACGAAGACATACGATGATGAACTGTTTCTATGCCAGATTTATGTGGATGGCATTATCTTCGGATGCACTGACAAGAGATACAATGATGAGTTTAGGCACATGATGCAAGAGCAATATCAGATTTCCATGATGGGTGAGATGAAATTCTTCCTCGGTCTTCAAATCTGTCAGCAGAGCAACGACATCTTCATATCTCAAGAGAAATACCTCAAAGATTGCCTGAAGAAGTTTGGAATGCAAGACTGCAAAGGGTACACGACGCCAATGCCAATCAAAGGTCAATTGGGTCCCGACGATAATGGTAAGGAGTTCGATTAAAAGGTATACCACTCCATGATTGATTCTTTACTCTATTTATGTGCATCTAGGCCAGATAAAATGCTTAGCGGTTGCATGTTTGCTCGATTCCAAGCGGCACCAAAGGAATTGCATCACTTAGTTGTGAAGCGAATTCTTCGATATTTGGCTTACACCCCAACACTAGGATTATGGTACCCAAAGGGCTCCGAGTTTGATCTAGTTGGATTCTCAGATGCTGATTATGCTGGTGACAAAGTTGATCGCAAGTCCACATCAGGCACATGTCACTTTCTTGGACGATCTCTTGTCTGTTGGTTTTCAAAGAAGCAGAACTGTGTATCTCTCTCCACTACTGAATCTGAATACATTGCTGCTGGATCTTGCTGCGGTCAGCTACTATGGATGAAGCAAACTCCCAAGGACTATGGCATCCATCTGAAGCAAGTGCCATTTTACTACGACAATGAAAGCGCCATCAAGATTGCCAACAACCCAGTCAAGCACTCGAAGACAAAGCACATTCAGATCTGTCATCACTTTCTCAGAGATCATGTCATGAAGGAAGATATTGATATCATTCACGTCAACACTGAAGAGCAATTGGCAGATATCTTCACAAAACCCTTGGATGAGAAAATGTTTTGCAAGTTGCGGTGTGAGCTAAATATCTTAGAATCCTCAAATGTCATGTAATTGGACACACATCCTAACGCTTATGCATATTGATGACTTAGATGTGCAACACACAAAGTAACGTATATCTTCAATCAATGAAGACATACACTCCAAGTGTGAATACATTAACGCGCAATTTGACTTCGGAGCGCCACGATAATTACGCGTCGTGTCTGGGTCTAATACTTCCTATACGGTGGTTAACGCCACCACCAAATTCTTGTTTGAAGTGTTTCAATTGGCGTCACAATGCAAAGTCTTCACATTTTGTTTGTCTTCAACATTGATTTGACTTCACATTTATCTTCACAATATTGAGTTGGTCTTATGCTGATATATATATATATATATATATATATATATATATATATATATATATATATATATATATGGTGGGTCTATTATGATAACACCTCCTTAAGACCTTATTCTGCACACCCGGGGCTTATTCTCATAACAGTCCTGAACACACGAAAACGAACAGCATCGCCGGCCACTCCCGTCTCCCGTGCCCAGGCCGATGCAGTTAACCCCCACTACCTCCTCCTTCCTCTGGCACGCTCGTGCCCCACCTCCCCCACCCGCAACCCGTGAGCCAACCCCGAGCCGCCGCCCCACCTTCTCCGGCGCGGCGAACCCGAGCCAGCCCCCACCCTGCGCACCTTCCTCCTCAGCCACCTACCCCGCCACCCGACCAACCTCGAGCGCCGCCGCCTCCCATTCTCCCTGGTCCGGCCAGCGCGCCTCCGCCTCCCATCCTCCCTTGTCCGGCCAGCGTGCCACCGCCCAGGCGCCAGGGCCGGTGCCGCGCAGTCCACCAGAAACCAACCCTTCAAAGGTGCGCCCTCACACCGCCACGCACTGCGGCGTCCAGGCAAAATGTGCACCGCCGTTGATCCCCTTTTGGATCTCGCCCGTGGTGCTCCTTCTTCCCTCAACTCCGCCAAGATCCGGCGATCTACCATCGATCTGGTCTCCCGTCGACAACACCACCGTCGTGCCATGTCGCCACCTCGACTAGGCCATGGTCAAACGCATCAAGATCGGTCCCGCCGGCCATCACTGCACCAGGACGGGATCCCCATCCTCTCCGCTCTCTTCTCCATTGATGGCGAGCGGGTGAGCACCCCTTTGCCCCCATTGTGCATCCTCATCTGCCGGTGAGCACACCTGCTAGCCGCCACCGTAGATCCAACCCCCGTTGTCCCCCTCCGTCTGCTTCCTTCCCCGACGGTGACCTCACTCTTCGACAGAAGAAAAATCGCCCACCCTCTGCTCCTCGCTACTCTCCTCTACATGGCTCAAGGGGTAGGCGGGAGCTCCGATCCATCTCAGGCACCGACGAGATTTGCCGTTCACCTGCAATTCATTGTTTTGTGTTTTCCAGAAGATAAAAAATTTAAAGTGCAGATGTGGTCCGCTGATGTTTGTGCTTGAGGTTCAGTTTATTTATTTTTGCAGGGAGATGGTTTCCGCAATTTGGTGGGATGTCGTGTTGCATTATTTTTGCATTTTCCTCGTCATGCAGTTTGGGCAGCGAGCCTTCCTCCGTGGCGTGTGCGTGTGTGCAATCTACGACGTGTGTATGGAGTGCAGCATGTCTAATCATGCAGTCCGCGACCGCTGTCGTGCAGCTCATACAAGCCCGCAATGAAGTTCCGTTCTTGTGTTTGTGCTCTTCGATGAACACAAGTGCACTGCAGCTACTGGATAGTGGACTGCGAAAGGTGCGGTGCGGTTGACGTACCGTTGAAGTTTGCCTGGGTCGTCGCTGCAGTACGGCTAGGTGTCGAAAGTTGTTTATTTTTTATTTTTCACGTTTTGAGAGACTGCAGTTCATTATTAAAAATGTTTTCAAACGGTCCTCGCAGAGCACTCTATTTTAGGAGATGACTTTAAAAGGTATTTGCAGCTCACTTCGGTTTCCCTAGCAGCTCACTTATGTTTCACTTGCCTACGGTGAAGCGCAGTTCGTTGCAGCTCACTCCAATGTTAAATTTTAGAGTACACACGGTGGCGGATAAAAAACAAAAAAAGCAAAAAAAACAATGTGGTTCATTTTGAAGTGTGTTTGTTCCTCGGATGTGGTTCACTTTTGAGAGTGATGATGTTCACTTCGCCCAACATGAAAATGCAAAAAAATCAGCGAAACTACAAGATGGTAATGTGGTTCACTTTGATATATGTCGCGGCTCACTTGCCTTGCCTTTGTGGTCCACTCTTTTCATAAAAGAAAGTTGAAAAAAAGACAACAAAAACAAAAACTCACATGGGAAAATTTACATGTCACAAAAAAAATCATGCACTGCACTTGTCGGTCTGATGAAGTGCGGTTTTGGTCTGAAAGCAGTGCGGTTTTCTGTCTGATGCAGTACACACGTCGATTTAGGTGTTGCGAAAAATAGAGTGTCCGCATTTCGGTAAATTTAAAACTGCTCTTAAACCGTAAGGAATTAGAGAGAGTGTTCTACATGAAAAAGTTGTGTCTCGTCGATATCTTTCCAACGGAGTATGATTTGAATTATTCTGACCAGCCATTCTTAAAAATTTCGTGAAAAAACAGCCGCTGCCTCTCGACGTCAGCCGCACGATTTTCAAAATTAACTAAAAACCGTAAGGAATCTCAAAACCATTTCAACATATGAAAGTTGCTCCTTGTCTGTAGCTTTCCAACGGCGTATCATACGCCTCGTTTCGACAAACGGTTAGAAAACTGGAGCAAAAACAGTACTGAAAATTTCAAAAAAAATAAAAAACAGAGTTCCGCGATTTAGTAAATTTGAAACTGCTCTTAAACCGTAACAAATTAGAGAAAATAATAGATATGAAAAATAAGCGCCTCGACAATATCTATCCAACAGCGTATCGTTTGCTTCATTCCGACGAGAGGTTTAGAAGAAATCGCGAAAAAACGCTCGCTGCCACTCGTCATTGGACGCGCCATTTTCAAAACTGATCTTAAACCGTGTGGAATCTCGAAAAGTGTTCAACATGTTGAAGTTGCGCCTAATCCATAGTTTTTCAACGGTATATTACACGCCTCGTTCCGATAAACGGTTAAAAAATTAGAGTGAAAACAGTACCAAAAAACAACACGTGCAGTTTTTTCTAACGAGAAGTTCACTCGTGTGAGTACTGCAGCACACTTGGTTCAAAGAATGACATGCACTTGCATTCAGCGTGTAGTGCGGAAGTGGTGTGCAGAATAGTTATTCTGTTAATATTAGCAGAATAGACCTATATATATATATATTCGTGTTCTGTCCTCTATAGCCTTCACTTATAGCTATGTCTTCATATTTGAATTTTTCTTGATCTAAGTGAATGTGATCGCACCCTACCCCCCTTTGTGCTTCTACCTCAAATTCTATCTATCCAAATCATATGCATTTTATTGAAACCTGCCGATTGTCTTCTCTGAATCCTTGTGAGCAGAAGACAAAGTGACAAAAGTTTGAATCTGTTTCTAATGCCATATCCTTATTGCCTGAATACCGAAGAAGCCAAAATGACCACCCGACAATCCAGGCGTGTGTGGGAACATGGAACAACATCCAATCAGTTGCATGCATGCCACGTGCCCTTCAGATGTGAACCGCCAGGGGCACCTAAGTAATTATGTTATGCTATCCCTTTCCTTATAAATACACAACTCACCGCGGTCATTATCTCTTCTTCCACCTCGCCACCTTGCACAAACCCTAGCACCTTTGCTAGCTCACATCTACGCTGGAGACAAAGCGCTTTGCTACTGCGACTTCTTCGACGCCGTCCTCACGCTGGCCGCGGACCTCGTCCTCTCCGCCGCCGCCGTAGGTGAGGGATTCCTGGATAAGGGGGTATCCGGACAGCCGGACTATGTACTTTGGCCGGACTGTTGGACTATGAAGATACAAGATTGAAGACTTTGTCCTGTGTCCAGATGTGGCTCTCCTTTGCATGGAAGGCAAGCTTGGCAATTCGGATGTAGGTCTCCTTCTTTGTAACCGACTTTGTGTAACCCTAGCCCCCTCCGGTGTCTATATAAACAGAAGGGTTTAGTCCATAGGACAACAACAATCATACCATAGGCTAGCTTCTAGGGTTTAGCCTCTACGATCTCGTGGTAGATCAACTCTTGTAATACTCATATCATCAAGATTAATCAAGCAGGAAGTAGGGTATTACCTCCATCGAGAGGGCCCGGACCTGGGTAAAACATCGTGTCCCCAGTCTCCTGTTACCATTAGCCTTAGACGCACAGTTCGGGACCCCCTACCTGGGATCCGCCGGTTTTGACACCGACATTGGTGCTTTCATTGAGAGTTCCTCTGTGTCGTCGCTGTAAGGCTCGATGGCTCCCCCAACCTTCAACAACGCAGTCCGGGGTGAGACTTTCCTCCTCGTACAAATCTTCGTGTTCGGCGGCTTCGCACTGCGGGCTAACTCACTTGTCCATCTGGAGCAGATCGACAGCTACGCCCCTGGCCGTCAGGTCAGGTTTGGGAACTTGAATTACACGGCCGATATTCGCGGAGACTTGATCTCCGATGGATTTGGGCCTGCATCGGGAGTATCAAACAGTCACGACGAGCATGACTTAAATCTGTTATCGGATAGTGTACTGGTTATCGCTCCTGCAGCCGCTCCAGACTTAATTCGGGGGCAGATCGCGCCGACCGAGGACGGGTGGATGGATCCCGCCATGGAGGCCGCATACTCTTCGACGGTGGAGACAAACACAGACTCCGTCATTGAGGAGATCTGCGCCATCGGACCCCTGGACTTGTGTACGGATGTAGGTTCCGAACCGCACGCGCCCGGACCCATCGAGTCCGATTGGGCTCCAGTAATGGAGTTCACCGCCGCGGATATCTTTCAGCACTCCCCCTTGGGCGAAGCACTTAATTCATTAAAGTCTCTCTCTTTGACAGAAGACTCTTGACCGAACTATGTCCGGCCTAAGTGGGACACGAATGACAAAGAAAATCGCCTCCTACCCACCACCCACTTTATAGCCACTATCGATGACCTAACAAACACACTTGATTTTGACTCCGACGACATCGACGGTATGGACGTCGACGTAGGAGACGATCTGGAACCACCGCCCACGGGGCGCTGGACCGCCACTTCATCATATGACATCTACATGGTCGACATGCCTAAGGAAGACGACGGTGACAAAAAGGACACAACGGAGGATAAACCCCCCGGAAAAAAACAAAAATGACGGCGCAGGTGCCGTTCTAAGTCCAGTCACAGTAAAAATAGCGATAACAGCGCAGGGAAAAATGACACTCCGGTTGACTCCGAAGGCAACAATATGAACCCAGCAATGGAGCAAGAAGAGCCAGGCCACACCGAACAAACGCCCGATCACAGCGATCCCGAGGGCCGAACTCATCAAAATGACCACAGAGGGGACGACAGTCCGGTTGACGATGCATTCATCATCCCGGAGAAACGCTTGGAACAAGATAACCTCCACAGAAGGCTCATGGCCACGGTGAGAAGCCTAAAGAAGCAGAAGCGACGGCTTAAAGTCGCGCATGATACACTCAACCGAAGATGGAATAAGGTGCTAGACACTGAAGGAAAATGCGGCGACGATCGCCACACAAAGAGCTACCCAAAACATAAGCTGCTGCCCGAATTTGATGACGAGGCCACAACGCCCATTCCGCTAAAGAACAATACGGCCAGTCGGCCAGACCAACCACTTCACGGCCGCGATAGATGTAACGCCCCGGATCCGATGCGCCAGGTGTCTGCAATTTATTCGTCATTGTTGCCATGTCATTTGCTTGCGTGTTGCATATTGCCATGTCATCATGTGCATTGCATTGCATACGTGTTCCTCTCATGCATCCGAGCATTTTCCCCGTTGTCCGTTTTGCAATCTGGCGCTCCGATGTTCCCCGACGCCCTTTTTGCCTCTTTTCATGTGCGGGTGTTAAACTTTCTCGGAATGGCCCAAGGTTTGCTAAGCGGCCTTGGTATAGCACCGGTAGACCGCATGTCAAGTTTCATGCCATTTGGAGGTCGTTTGATACTCCAACGGTTAACCGCGTAGCCCAAAAGCCCTCTTCGTGTTGCAGCCCAACACCCCTCCAAAACAGCCCAATAACCCTTCCTAACCCCCTCCATGCTCTCGGTCGTTCGATCACGATCATGTGGACGAAAACCGCACCTCATTTGGACTCTCCTAGCTCCATCTACATATAAATATGTGCTCCTCGTCCAAATTCCGGGTCCAAACCCTAAAAAATCCTCCCCACCGCCACCGGACACGTCCGCCCCCGCCCAGACACGTCCACGCCACCGCGCCTAGCCAACGGGAAGCTGCCACGTGGCGCTCTCCGCCGTGCCCCACCGCCGGCCCGCGCGAGCCCATCGCTGGCCCGCCGAGCCCATCCTGCGCCGCCGCCCGCGCCCGCCGTCGCCGGAGTTCGTCGCCGTGCCGCCCGCCGTGCCGGAGCGCCTCCCACGCCTCTCCTCCGCTCGCCGTCCTCCAGTCGACGCCATCTGGCACCGACCGCCGCCGCCTTGGCGCCGCGCCCGTCCGCCCATGTGCCCGGCCCCTCCTCCGCCGAGCGCCCCGCCGTCGGCCTCCGCGCCGCCCCGTGCCGGCGCCGCTCCCCGCCGGTGACCTCCACCGCGCCGCCTTCCGCCGCCCCATTCGGAGCTCTGCCGGAGCCGCCGCCCTCTGCCGCCTCGGGCCCGTCGCCGGCCAGATCCGGCGCGACCCTGCCCGGATCCGGCGCCCCCCTTCGCCGGCGAGCTCCATTGCGCTCCGGCGCCGTCTTCCCGCTACTCCGGCGAGTTCTCCGACGAGGCTCGAAATCCGTGCCCAGATCCAGATCTGGATCCAGAGGTTGACCCTGATATTTCACTAAGTCCCTGATATTTGCACATTCTGATGCTATGTTTGACATGCCATATCTTTGCATCCGTAGCTCCTTTCATGCATATGATATATCAAAATGTTAATCATGAAGTGCTCTTCGTTTCATCCCATTGTGCCATGCTTGTTTGAGTTCATCTTCATGCTCGAATCATCGTTGCAACAGTACTATATGATGTTAACTGCTGTCTGTTAACAGAACTTGATAATTTGTCATTTTTGTTACATTTGATGTGTGCATCCTATGAGCTTGATGTCTACATGTGTTTTGAACTAAATCATGCCGTCTTTACAGTGATGCTTGTCATGTATTTTTGTGAGTCCTGTACTGAGTGCATCAAGCTTGTTAAGTAGGGTACTTGTTGTTGCTGTTTTGCTAGGCTGAATCTGTTATTTTGTGATGCTATGTAAACCTGCTGCTACAAGTCATTTTATGCATAATCTGGAGATCTTCACTAAGTATGATTTGTTATACATGTCATGCTCTATCCATCCATGCCCCTGGTTGCATTTATAGCTTGTTGTAGATTGTTGTTATCATGCTCCAAAGTTGCTAAATAATGTTGCTGTCAGCCTGTTAACATTAAGTTCAGTTTGTGCCATGAGCTTTGCTAGTGATCCATGCACCCTATGAACTTGTTATTGCCATGATTAGCTTCACAAACATGTCTCCTTACTGTTGGTTTCCTTTCCATGCCATTGATTGCTCTGTGGGGAGTGGTACAAGCTCACCAACATGCCTTCATAATTCTATTAATGTCATGCTCTGTTTGCTGAATCTGTTAACGAAACTTGCTATGTTTACATGGGTGCCATCATATCATCTGATCCTTTTTGGCTCATGGTCAGTAAAGGACTTTTGTTCTATGCATTTAGTAGTATCATGCCATGCCTTTGTTTTCCATGATAAGTTCCTGTAACATGGTGTTTGATAGCTCTAAACATTGCAACCTGATATTATTTCTGCTAAGTCTGGAACTGTTACTATTTGCAATCTTGCCATGTGTTTTTGAGCATGTTCTAGTGATTTCTGGAGATAGCTCAGTGTTCGTGTTTTGTCATGCTTTACCTGTACATCATGTCCATCTCTTTTGTTCTCATGTTGGGGTGATGTAGCATGTTGTTTTGATGCTTGCAAGATGCCTAGTTGTTGTTTTGGGTAGATTGTTGTTATGTCTTGTATAGAGTGTATGTGTGGAACCGTTGCTCCGTTTTGAGTGTGCTCTATATGAAACTTGCTTGATTTTGCATGTAGCTTCATATTATCATGTTGCATCCTTGTTTTGAGGTGTTTGCTTGATGTTTGTATGCATTTTGCATCTATGCCATGGTTAACTTGTTTTGCTCATATCTTCTAGGCCGTAGCCCCGAATTAAATGAACTTTATATGTAACTTGACTAGAATCTCGTGTAGATCATCTTGGTGCATCTTAACTTGCTATTTAACAACTTGAACATAAGGTTTATTCAGATATGGACCAATTTCGAAATTTGCATATGAGGACTTACCGGAATTGTTATATGTTGTTTCCGGCCTCATTTAAACTTGCCTTGATGTGTTGTTCTTGTTTGCATCATCTCTTGCCATGAGTAGCTTCATGTAGCCTTGTCATGCATCATGATTGGTTGTGCATCATGTCTTGTATATGTGTGGTGTGTTTACCATGTTGTGTGCTTCTCTCAATAGTTCATGTTTCGTTGCGATCGTGAGGATTCGTTCGTCTACGCTTGGTTCAGCTTCATCCGTTCGTCTTCTTCATGGACTCGTTCTTATTCCTAGCGGGATTTCACGCAAGATGACCGCTACCCTGGATCTCACTACTATCATTGCTATGCTAGTTGCTTCGTTCTATCGCTATGCTGCGCTACCTATCATTTGCTCTTCAAGCCTTCCCAATTTGCCATGTCAGCCTCTAACCTTTTTCACCCTTCCTAGCAAACCATTGCTTGGCTATGTTACCGCTTTGCTCAGCCCCTCTTATAGCGTTGCTAGTTGCAGGTGAAGTTGAAGATTGCTCCATGGTGGACATGATTATGTTCGGATATCACAATATCTCTTATTTAATTAATGCATCTATATACTTGGTAAAGGATGGAAGACTCGGCCTTATGCCTGGTGTTTTCTTCCACTCTTGCCGCCCTAGTTTCCGTCATACCGGTGTTATGTTCCCAGATTTTGCGTTCCTTACGCGGTTGGGTGATTTATGGGACCCCCTTGACAGTTTGCTTTGAATAAAACTCCTCCAGCAATGCCCAACCTTGGTTTTACCATTTGCCTCACCTAGCCCTTTTTCCCTTGGGTTTCCGGACCCCGAGGGTCATCTTTATGTACCACCCCCCGGGTCAGTGCTCGTCGTGAGTGTTGGTCCAACCTGTCAGCCATCGGTGGTCACCAGGGGCAACTCTGGGCTGGCCTACCGGAAGTTTGGACAATCTAGTGTGCCCTGAGAACGAGATATGTGCAGCTCCAATCAGGATGCACATTCGGGCGGCTTTGCTGGTCTTGTTTTACCATTGTCGAAATGTCTTGTAAACCGGGATTCCGAGTCTGATCGGGTCTTCCTGGGAAAAGGTATATCCTTCGTTGATTGTGAGAGCTTATCTTGGGCTAAGTTGGGACACCCCTACAGGGTATAAACTTTCGAAAGCCATGCCCGCGGTTATGGGCAGATGGGAATTTGTTAATGTCCGGCTGTAGATAACTTGACACCAGATCTGATTTAAAACTCATCAACCGCGTGTGTAGCCGTGATGGTCTCTTTTCGGCGGAGTCCGGGAAGTGAACACGGTTTTGGGTTATGTTTGATGTAAGTAGGAGTTCAGGACCACTTCTTGATCATTGCTAGCTTCACGACCGTTCCATTTGCTCTCTTCTCGCTCTTATTTGCGTATGTTAGCCACCATATATGCTTAGTCGCTGCTGCAACCTCACCACTTTACCCCTTCGTTTCCCTTTAAGCTTTGCTAGTCTTGATACCCAAGGTAATGAGATTGGTGAGTCCTCGTGGCTCACAGATTACTACAACAACAGTTGCAGGTACATGTTATGTGATGACCATGACGCGAGAGCGATGTTTGCTTGTTTTGGAGTTCTTCTTCTGCTTCTTCTTCGATCAGGGGATAGGTGCCAGGTCGGTAGCCTGGGCTAGCAGGGTGGATGTCATTTGAGTTTCTGTTTGTGTTTCATCCATAGTCAGATGTTGCTCTTATGTATTGTGATGTTGTATTCATGTGACATTGTATGCCTTTTGTATGTATCCCCATCTATTATGTAATGTTGATGTAATGATATCCACCTTGCAAAGCATTTCAATATGCGATTCTATCCTTGGTGGGACCTTCGAGTCTCTTTAGGATAGTATCGCATATTGGGCGTGACAAGTTGGTATCAGAGCCTCGACCGACCCTAGGAGCCCCCTTGATTTATCGTGTAGTTTGGCCGATGTTGAGTCTAGAAGAAAACTGTTTTTTGGAGTCTAGTTATATCGGAGAATAGGAATTATTTTTACTCCTCAGCCCCTTAATCGCTCTGGTAAGGAATCTTGACGTAGGTGTTTTGAATTACTCCTCTTCCCCTTTCAAATTTTCTTTAGCATCACATAGTTGCTTTTCCGATCGTTGGTTCTCTTCTCTTTTCATCCGGTGCATTTCTCGTCAAGTTGACTCGAGCCTATTCATCGTTGCCAAGTTTAATCCTCAGTTGTTTTCTTTCCCACCCATCCACCCTTCTTCTTCTCGGAGTCGGAGTCCGTAATCGAGTATCCATCCTACTCGTGCGAAGTCTTTGCTTTCTTTCCTCAACTATTTCAACCGGTGTTTTCTCTTCAAGATATTCGTCGGTTCCCCCTCCCGAGTTGCCTTTGTTTTCCCGCCCTCCCACCCTTTTCTTCCCGGAGCCTGAGTCTCTTTCGAGCATCAATTTCATTCGTGTGGAACCTCTTCCGTCTTTCGTAAATTATCTCAACCGGTGAATTCTCGTCTCGTTTGACATTCATCATCTCTTTTCTTCTCCGGTGGATTCAATTCTAATTTTCGGTAGTGATTACATTATTTTCCTTGGATCAAGTGTACTCCTTGCTCGTGTGCCTCTCGCCAGTTTATCCTTCTGGAGTGTTCAAGACATCTTAGGAGATTCGTCTGTGTTTGAATTTATTCGAGGTTGTCACCTCATTCAAATATTTCAATTATTCCGGTGCATCATCTATCTGTTCAATAATCCTTTCCAATGGTGTTTTCTTTTAGTGGGCCCTAACCCACATGTCTTTTTCCAGGATCTTACATGACTCTTCTAATTATTCCGGAGTTATTCTCAATTATTTCCAAGTGAGACGTAAGAATGGATCCCATCAGTCAGATGCCTTTCCAAGATCGATTTCAAATCATTTTCATTGTTGGCTCAACCTTTTCGGTTTTCATTCTACCGGAGTACCTCGGTTATTTTGGTGGTGTTTCTCATCGTCATTTGAAGATCGAAGAAGAGTTTTCCTCTAGATCTTGCCCGTTCTCCCGAAGATTCATGGTTCTAGCTTCTTGTTAGCCTCTCGAATTATTCCATTTGTCAGATATTCTTTTTCTTACCCATCCGGAGTATTTCAGGAGTTGATTTCTTTTTCGTTTCACCGGAGGCCATCATTCCAGTTACCGTTCTCTATTTATCTTGGTGCTTCGTTCAAGTTTTCTATAATCGGCTCATTATCTCTTTGTTCTTTTGCATCTAAATCCCCTCGAGCATAATTGTTCTTCTAATTCTTCCCGGTGATTCATTCTCTTTCATCAGTCATTTTCGAATTCTTACGGTGGTTCGGTCAAGATTCTTTTTCCTTGAGTATCATTTTAATCCTTTCGTTCTTTTCAATCCTACCGGTGGTTCATGAAGACCGTCTCAAGTTTGCAATATGTCACTTCTCAATCCTTTCTCCTAAGGTTGCTTTCTATTTCATTCGTGGTACAAGATGTCGTCTTCTTCTCCGTTCTTTTCTTTCAAAAAAAAACAATTCTTCCGGATGCGTTGCTTTGTTCATCTCGTCAAGTGTCATCCCATCTTGTGAAGCTCGTGTTCTATTCTTTCCATGTTCAGTCAGAGTTCTACCTAAATCCTTTCGGTTTTAGTCGTTTCTTATCTCGTTCTAATCGGAGTGGTTTCATAGTCTTTCTGATTCCGTGAGCTTTCGATTCTTGTCATTCTCGTTGTTCCTCTCTACTTCTCGAGTGCTCTCGATTCTTTGCTTCTTCTCTTGAGTTCTTGTTTCACCTCATCCCTTTTCCCTTCCGTCTTGGTCCTAAGATCTCAGGACGAGATCTCTTGTTAGTGGAGGAGTGTTGTAACGCCCCGGATCCGATGCGCCAGGTGTCTGCCAGTTATTCGTCGTTGTTGCCATGTCATTTGCTTGCATGTTGCATATTGCCATGTCATCATGTGCATTGCATTGCATACGTGTTCGTCTCATGCATCCGAGCATTTTCCCTGTTATCCGTTTTGCAATCCAGCGCTCCTATGTTCCCTGACGCCCTTTTTGCCTCTTTTCGTGTGCCGGTGTTAAACTTTCTCGGAATGGGCCGAGGTTTGCCAAGCAGCCTTGGTATAGCACCGGTAGACCGCCTGTCAAGTTTCGCACCATTTGGAGGTCGTTTGATACTCCAGCGGTTAACCGCGTAGTCCGAAAGCCCTCTTTGTGTTGCAGCCCAACACCCCTCCAAAACAGCCCAATAACCCTTCCTAACCCCCTCCATGCTGTCGGTCGTTCGATCATGATCGTGTGGGCGAAAACCGCACGTCATTTTGACTCTCCTAGCTCCCTCTACCTATAAATATGTGCTCCTCGTCCAAATTCCGGGTCCAAACCCTAAAAAATCCTCCCCCGCCGCCACCGGACACATCCGCCCCCGGTCGGACACGTCCGCGCCGCTGCGCCCAGCCAACGGGAAGCTGCCACGTGGTGCTCTCCATCGCGCCCCGCCGCCGGCCCGCGTGAGCCCATCGCGGGCCCGCCGAGCCCATCCTGCGCCGCCGCCCGCGCCCGCCGTCGCCGGAGTTCGTCGCCGCGCCGCCCGCCGCCCTCGGCCGCCGTGCCAGAGCGCCTCCCGCGCCTCGCCTCCGCTCGCCGTCCTCCGGTCGCTGCCATCCAGCACCAGCCCGCCGCCGCCAAGGCGTCGCGCCCGTCCGCCCCCACGCCCGGCCCCTCCGCCGCCGAGAGCCCCGCCACCGGCCTCCGCGCCGCCCCATGTCGGCGTCGCTCCCCGCCGGTGACCTCCATCGCGCCGCCTTCCGCCGCCCCATCTGGAGCTCCACTGGAGCCGCCGCCCTCCGTCGCCTCGGGCCCGTCGCTGGCCAGATCCGGCGCGACCCTGCCCGGATCCGGCGACCCCTTCGCCGGCGAGCTCCATCGCGCTCCGGCCGCTGTCTTCCCGCTACTCCGGCGAGTTCTCCGACGAGCCTCGAAATCCAGGCCTAGATCCAGATCTGGATCCAGAAGTTGACCCCGATATTTCACTAAGTCCCTGATATTTGCACATTCTGATGCTATGTTTTACATGCCATATCTCTGCATCCGTAGCTCCGTTTCATGCATACGATATATCAAAATGTTCATCATGAAGTTCTCTTCATTCCATCCCATTGTGCCATGCCTGTTCGAGTTCATCTTCATGCCAGAATCAACATTGCAAGAGTGCTATTTATGTTAACTGATGTCTGTTAACAGAACTTGATGATTTGTCATTTTTGTTACATTTGATTTGTGCATCCTATGAGCTTGATGTCTACATGTGTTTTGAACTACATCATGCCATATTTACAGAGGTGCTTGCCATGTATTTTTGTGAGTCATGTACTGAGTGCATCAAGCTTGTTAAGTAGGGTACTTGCTGTTGCTGTTTCGCTAGGCTGAATCTGCTATTTTGTGATGCTATGTAAACCTGCTGCTACAAGTCATTCTATGCATAATCTGGAGATGTTCACTAAGGATGATTTGTTATACATGTCATGCTATATCCATCCTTGCCCCTGGTTGCATTTATGGATTGCTGTAGATTGTTGTTATCATGTTCCAAAGTTGCTAAATAATGTTGCTGTCAGCCTGTTAGCATTAAGTTCAGTTTTTGCCATGAGCTTTGCTAGTGATCAATGCACCCTATGAACTTGTTATTTTCATGCTTAGCTTCACAAACATGTCTTCTTACTGTTGGTTGCCTTGACATGCCATTTATTGCTCTGTGGGGAGTGGTACAAGCTCACCAACATGCCTTCATAATTCTGTTAATGCCATGCTCTGTTTGCTGAATCTGTTAACGAAACTTGCTATGTTTACATGGGTGGCATCATATCTTCTTATCCTTTTTGGCTCATGGTCAGTAAAGGACTTTTGTTCTATGCATTTAGTAGTATCATGACATGTCTTTGTTTGCCATGATAAGTTCCTGTAACATGTTGTTTGATAGCTCTAAACATTGCAACCTGATATTATTTCTGTCAAGTCTGAAACTGTTACTATTTGCAATCTTGCCACGTGTTTTTGAGCATGTTCTAGTGATTTCTGGAGATAGCTCAGTGTTCATGTTTTGTCATGGTTTACCTTACATCATGTACATGCCTTTTTTCTCATGTTGGGGTGCTGTAGCATGTTGTTTTGATGCTTGCAAGATGCCTAGTTGCTGTTTGGGGCAGATTGTTGTTATGTCTTGTATAGAGTGTATGTGTGGAACCGTTGCTCCGTTTTGAGTGTGCTCTATATGAAACTTGCTTGATTTTGCATGTAGCTTCATATTATCATGTTGCATCCTTGTTTTGAGGTGTTTTCTTGATGTTTGTATGCATTTTATATCTATGCCATGGTTAACTTGTTTTGCTCATATCTTCTAGGCCGTAGCCCTGAATTAAATGAACTTTATATGTAACTTGACTAGAATCTCGTGTAGATCATCTTGGTGCATCTTAACTTGATGCTTAACAACTTGAACATAAGGTTTATTCAGATCTGGACCAATTTCGAAATTTGCATATGAGGACTTACCGGAATTGTTATATGTTGTTTCCGGCCTCATATAAACTTGCCTTGATGTGTTGTTCTTGTTTGCATCATCTCTTGCCATGAGTAGCTTCATGTAGACTTGTCATGCATCATGCTTGGTTGTGCATCATGTCTTGTATATGTGTGGTGTGTTTACCATGTTGTGTGCTTCTCTCGATAGTTCCTGTTTCGTTGCGATCGTGGGGATTTGTTCGTCTACGCTTGGTTCGGCTTCATCCGTTCGTCTTCTTCATGGACTCGTTCTTATTCCTAGCGGGATTTCAGGCAAGATGACCGCTACCCTGGATCTCACTACTATCATTGCTATGCTAGTTGCTTCATTCTATCGCTATGCTGTGCTACCTATCATTTGCTCTTCAAGCCTTCCCAATTTGCCATGTCAGCCTCTAACCTTTTTCACCCTTCCTAGCAAACCATTGTTTGGCTATATTACCGCTTTGCTCAGCCCCTCTTATAGTGTTGCTAGTTGCAGGTGAAGTTGAAGATTGCTCCATGGTGGACAGGATTATGTCGGGATATCACAATATCTCTTATTTAATTAATGCATCTATATACTTGGTAAAGGGTGGAAGACTCGGCCTTATGCCTGGTGTTTTGTTCCACTCTTGAGGCCCTAGTTTCCGTCATACCGGTGTTTTGTTCCCGGATTTTGCATTCCTGACGCGGTTGGATGATTTATGGGACCCCCTTGACAGTTCGCTTTGAATAAAACTCCTCCAGCAATGCCCAACCATGGTTTTACCATTTGCCTCACCTAGGCCATTTTCCCTTGGGTTTCCGGAGCCCGAGGGTCATCTTTATTTACCCCCCCTGGGGTCAGTGCTCATCGTGAGTGTTGGTCCAACCTGTCAGCCGTCGGTGGTCACCAGGGGCAACTCTGGGCAGGCCTATCGAAAGTTTGGACAATCCGGTGTGCCCTGAGAATGAGATATGTGCAGCTCCTATCAAGATTTGTCGGCACATTCAGGCGGCTTTGCTGGTCTTGTTTTACCATTGTCGAAATGTCTTGTAAACCGGGATTCCGAGTCTGATCGGGTCTTCCTGGGAGGAGGTATATCCTTTGTTGATCGTGAGAGCTTATCATGGGCTAAGTTGGGACACCCCTGCAGGGTATAAACTTTCGAAAGCCGTGTCCGCGGTTATGGGCAGATGGGAATTTGTTAAATTCCGGCTGTAGATAATTTGACACCAGATCCGGTTTAAAACACATCAACCGCGTGTGTAGCCGTGATGGTCTCTTTTCGGCGGAGTCCGGGAAGTGAACACGGTTTTGGGTTACGTTTGACGTAAGTAGGAGTTCAGGATCACTTCTTGATCATTACTAGTTTCACGACCATTCCATTTGCTCTCTTCTCGCTCTTATTTGCGTATGTTAGACACCATATATGCTTAGTCGCTGCTGCAACCTCACCACTTTACCCCTTCGTTTCCCTTTAAGCTTTGCTAGTCTTGATACCCATGGTAATGGGATTGCTGAGTCCTCGTGGCTCACAGATTACTACAACAACAGTTGCAGGTACAAGTTATGCGATGACCATGACGCGAGAGCGATGTTTGCTTGTTTTGGAGTTCTTCTTCTGCTTCTTCTTCGATCAGGGGATAGGTTCCAGGTGGGCAGCCTGGGCTAGCAGGGTGGATGTCGTTTGAGTTTCTGTTTGTGTTTCATCCGTAGTCGGATGTTGCTCTTATGTATTGTGATGTTGTATTCATGTGACATTGTATGCCTTTTGTATGTATCCCCATCTATTATGTAATGTTGATGTAATGATATCCACCTTGCAAAGCGTTTCAATATGCGGTTCTATCCTTGGTGGGACCTTCGAGTCTCTTTAGGATAGTATCGCATATTGGGCGTGACAAGTTGGTATCAGAGCCTCGACCGACCCTAGGAGCCCCCTTGATTTATCATGTAGTTTGGCCGATGTTGAGTCTAGAAGAAAACTGTTTTTCGGAGTCTAGTTATATCAGAGAGTAGGAATTCTTTTTACTCCTCAGCCCCTTCGTCGCTCTGGTAAGGAATCTTGATGTAGGTGTTTTGAATTACTCCTCTTCCCCTTTCAAATTTTCTTTAGGATCACACAGTTGTTTTTCCGATCGTTGGTTCTCTTCTCTTTTCATCCGGTGCATTTCTCATCAAGTTGACTCGAGCCTCTTCATCGTTGCCAAGTTCAATCCTCAGTTGTTTTCTTTCCCACCCGCCCACCCTTCTTCTTCTCGGAGTCGGAGTCCGTAATCGAGTATCCATCCTACTCGTGCGAAGTCTTTGCTTTCTTTCCTCAACTATTTGAACTGGTGTTTTCTCTTCAAGATATTCGTCGGTTCCCCCTCCCGAGTTGCCTTTGTTTTCCCGCCCTCCCACCCTTTTCTTCCCGGAGCCTGAGTCTCTTTCGAGCATCAATTTCATTCGTGTGGAACCTCTTCCGTCTTTCGTAAATTATCTCAACCGGTGAATTCTCGTCTCGTTTGACATTCATCATCTCTTTTCTTCTCCGGTGGATTCAATTCTAATTTTCGGTAGTCATTACATTCTTTTCCTTGGATCAAGTGTACTCCTTGCTCGTGTGCCTCTCACCAGTTTATCCTTCCGGAGTGTTCAAGACATCTCAGGAGATTCGTCTGTGTTTGAATTTATTCGAGGTTGTCACCTCATTCAAATATTTCAATTGTTCTGGTGCATCATCTATCTGTTCAATAACCCTTTCCAACGGTGTTTTCTTTTAGTGGGCCCTAACCCACATGTCTTTTTCTAGGATCTTACATGACTCTTCTAATTATTCCGAAGTTATTCTCAATTATTTTCAAGTGAGACGTAAGAATGGATCCCATCAGTCAGATGCCTTTCCAAGATCGATTTCAAATCATTTTCATTGTTGGCTCAACCTTTTCGGTTTTCATTCTACCGGAGTACCTCAGTTATTTTGGTGGTGTTTCTCGTCGTCATTTGAAGACCGAAGAAGAGTTTTCCTCTAAATCTTGCCCGTTCTCCCGAAGATTCGTGGTTCTAGCTTCCTATTAGCCTCTCGAATTATTCCATTTGTCAGATATTCTTTTTCTTACCCATACGGAGTATTTCAGGAGTTGATTTCTTTTTCGTTTCACCGAAGGCCATCATTCCAGTTACCGTTCTCTATTTATCCTGGTTCTTCGTTCAAGTGTTCTTTAATCAGCTCATGATCTCTTTGTTCTTTTGCATCTAAATCCCCTCGAGCATAATTGTTCTTCTAATTCTTCCTGGTGATTCATTCTCTTTCATCAGTCATTTTCGAATTCTTACGGTGGTTTAGTCAAGATTCTTTTTCCTTGAGTATCATTTTAATCCTTTCGTTCTTTTCAATCCTACCGGTGGTTCATGAAGACCGTCTCAAGTTTGCAATATGTCACTTCTCAATCCTTTCTCCTAAGGTTGTTTTCTATTTCATTCGTGGTAGAAGATGTCGTCTTCTTCTCCGTTCTTTTCTTTCAATTTTTTTTTCAATTCTTCCGGATGCGTTGATTTGTTCATCTCGTCAAGTGTCATCCCATCTTGTGAAGCTCGTGTTCTATTCTTTCCATGTTCAGTCAGAGTTCTGCCTAAATCCTTTCAGTTTTAGTCGTTTCTTATCTCGTTCTAACCGGAGTGGTTTCATAGTCTATCTGATTCCGTGAGCTTTCGATTCTTATCATTCTCGTTGTTCCTCTCTACTTCTCGAGTGCTCTCGATTCTTTACTTCTTCTCTTGAGTTCTTGTTTCACCTCATCCCTTTTCCCTTCCGTCTTGGTCCTAAGATCTTGGGACGAGATCTCTTGTTAGTGGAGGAGTGTTGTAACGCCCCGGATCCGATGCGTCAGGTGTCTGCCAGTTATTCGTCGTTGTTGCCATGTCATTTGCTTGCGTGTTGCATATTGCCATGTCATCATGTGCATTGCATTGCATACGTGTTCGTCTCATGCATCCAAGCATTTTCCCCGTTGTCCGTTTTGCAATCCAGCGCTCCTATGTTCCCCGACGCCCTTTTTGCCTCTTTTTCTGTGTGGGTGTTAAATTTCTCGGAATGGCCCGAGGTTTGCCAAGCAGCCTTGGTATAGCACCGGTAGACCGCCTGTCAAGTTTCGCGCCATTTGGAGGTCGTTTGATACTCCAACGGTTAACCGCGTAGCCCGAAAGCCCTCTTTGTGTTGCAGACCAAAAACCCTCCAAAACTGCCCAATAACCCTTCCTAACCCCATCCATGCTCTCGGTCATTCGATCATGATCATGTGGGCGAAAACCGCACCTCATTTGGACTCTCCTAGCTCCCTCTACCTATAAATATGTGCTCCTCGTCCAAATTCTGGGTCCAAACCCTAAAAAATCCTCCCCCGCCGCCACCGGACATGTCCGCCCCCGGCCGAACACGTCCGCGCCGCCGCACCCAGCCAACGGGAAGCTGCCACGTGGCGCTCTCCGCCGCGCCCCCCGCCGGCCCGCGCGAGCCCATCGCGGGCCCGCCGAGCCCATCCTGCGCCGCCGCCCGCGCCCGCCGTCGCCAGAGTTCGTCGCTGCGCCGCCCGCCGCCCTCGGCCGCCATGCCGGAGCGCCTCCCGCGCCTCGCCTCCGCTTGCCGTCCTCCGGTCACCGCCATCCGGCATCGGCCCGCCGTCGCCATGGCGTCGCGCCCATCCGCCCCCACGCACGGCCCCTCCGCCGCCGAGCGCCCCGCCGCCGGCCTCCGCGCAGCCCCGTGCCGGTGCCGCTCCCCACCGGTGACCTCCACCGCGCCGCCTTCCGCCGCCCCATCCGAAGCTCCGCCAGAGCCGCCGCCCTCCATCGCCTCGGGCCCGTCGCTGGCCAGATCCGGCGCGACCCTGCCCGGATCCGGCGCCCCCCTTCACCGACGAGCTCCATCGCGCTCCGGCCGCTGTCTTCCCGCTACTCCGGCGAGTTATCCGACGGGCCTCGAAATCCGTGCCCAGATCCAGATCTGGATCCAGAGGTTGACCCCGATATTTCATTGTCCCTGATATTTTCACATTGTGATGCTATGTTTGACATGCCATATCTCTGCATCTGTAGCTCTGTTTCATGCATACGATATATCAAAATGTTCATCATAAAGTGCTCTTCATTTCATCCCATTGTGCCATTCTTGGTTGAGCTCATCTTCATGCCCGAATCATCGTTGCAAGAGTGCTATATGATGTTAACTGCTGTGTGTTAACAGAACTTGATGATTTATCATTTTTGTTACATTTGATGTGTGCATCCTATGAACTTGATGTCTACATGTGTTTTGAACTAAAGCATGCCATATTAACAGAGGTGCTTGCCATGTATTTTTGTGAGTCATGTACTAAGTGCATCAAGCTTGTTAAGTAGGGTACTTGCTGTTGCTATTTTGCTAGGCTGAATCTGCTATTTTGTGATGCTATGTAAACCTGCTGCTACAAGTTATTCTATGCATAATCTGGAGATGTTCACTAAGGATGATTTGTTATACATGTCACGCTATATCCATCCATGCCCCTGGTTGCATTTATGGCTTGCTGTAGATTGTTGTTATCATGCTCCAAAGTTGCTAAATAATGTTGCTGTCAGCCTGTTAACATTAAGTTCAGTTTTTGCCACGAGCTTTGCTAGTGATCCGTGCACCCTATGAACTTGTTATTTCCATGCTTAGCTTCACAAACATGTCTTCTTACTGCTGGTTGCCTTGCCATGCCATTTATTGCTCTGTGGGGAGTGGTACAAGCTCACCAACATGCCTTCATAATTCTGTTAATGCCATGCTCTGTTTGCTGAATCTGTTAACGAAACTTGCTATGTTTACATGGGTGCCATCATATCTTCTTATCCTTTTTGACTGATGGTCAGTAAAGGACTTTTGTTCTACGCATTTAGTAGTATCATGACATGACTATGTTTGCCATGATAAGTTCATGTAACATGTTGTTTGTTAGCTCTAAACATTGCAACCTGATATTATTTCTGCTAAGTCTGAAACTGTTACTATTTGCAACTTGCCATGTGTTTTTGAGCATGTTCTAGTGATTTCTGGAGATAGCCCAGTGTTCATGTTTTGTCATGCTTTACATGTACATCATGACCATGCCTTTTGTTCTCAGGTTGGGGTGATGTAGCATGTTGTTTTGATGCTTGCAAGATGCCTAGTTGCTGTTTTGGGCAGATTGTTGTTATGTCTTGTATAGAGTGTATGTGTGGAACCGTTGCTCCGTTTTGAGTGTGCTCTATATGAAACTTGCTTGATTTTGCATGTAGCTTCATATTATCATGTTGCATCCTTGTTTTGAGGTGTTTGCTTGATGTTTGTATGCATTTCGCATCTATGCCATGGTTAACTTGTTTTGCTCATATCTTCTAGGTCGTAGCCCCGAATTAAATGAACTTTATATGTAACTTGACTAGGATCTCGTGTAGATTATCTTGGTGCATCTTAACTTGCTGTTTAACAACTTGAAAATAAGGTTTATTCAGATCTGGACCAATTATGAAATTTGCATATGAGGATTTACCGGAATTATTATATGTTGTTTCCGGCCTCATTTAAACTTGCCTTGATGTGTTGTTCTTGTTTGCATCATCTCTTGCCATGAGTAGCTTCATGTAGCCTTGTAATGCATCATGCTTGGTTGTGCATCATGTCTTGTATATGTGTGGTGTGTTTACCATGTTGTGTGCTTCTCCCGATAGTTCCTGTTTCGTTGCGATCGTGAGGATTCGTTCGTCTACGCTTGGTTCGGCTTCATCAGTTCGTCTTCTTCATGGACTCGTTCTTATTCCTAGAGGGATTTCAGGCAGGATGACCGCTACCCTGGATCTCACTATTATCATTGCTATGCTAGTTGCTTCATTCTATCGCTATGTTGCGCTACCTATCATTTGCTCTTCAAGCCTTCCCAATTTGCCATGTCAGCCTCTAACCTTTTTCACCCTTCCTAGCAAACCATTGCTTGGCTATGTTACCGCTTTGCTCAGCCCCTCTTATAGCGTTGCTAGTTGCAGATGAAGTTGAAGATTGCTCCATGGTGGACAGGATTATGTTGGGATATCACAATATCTCTTATTTAATTAATGCATCTATATAGTTGGTAAAGGGTGGAAGACTCGGCCTTATGCCTGGTGTTTTGTTCCACTCTTGCCGCCCTAGTTTCCGTCATACCGGTGTTATGTTCCCGGATTTTGCGTTCCTTACGCGGTTGGGTTATTTATGGGACCCCCTTGATAGTTCGCTTTGAATAAAACTCCTGCAGCAAGGCCCAACCTTGGTTTTACCATTTGCCTCACCTAGCCCTTTTTCCCTTGGGTTTCCGGAGCCTGAGGGTCATCTTTATTTACCCCCCCCCCCCAGGGTCAGTGCTCGTCATGAGTGTTGGTCCAACCTGTCAGCCGCCGGTGGTCACCAGGGGCAACTCTAGGCTGGCCTACCGGAAGTTTGGACAATCCGGTGTGACCTGAGAACGAGATATGTGCAGCTCCTATCAGGATTTTCCGGCACATTCGAGCGGCTTTGCTGGTCTTGTTTTACCATTGTTGAAATGTCTTGTAAACCGGGATTCTGAGTCTGATCGGGTCTTCCTGGGAGAAGGTATATCCTTTGTTGATCGCGAGAGCTTATCATGGGCTAAGTTGGGACACCCCTGCAGGGTATAAACTTTCAAAAGCCGTGCCCGCGGTTATGGGCAGATGGGAATTTGTTAATGTTCGGTTGTAGATAACTTGACACCAGATCCGATTTAAAATGCATCAACCGCGTGTGTAGCCGTGATGGTCTCTTTTTGGCGGAGTCTGGGTGAACACGGTTTTGGGTTATGCTTGACGTAAGTAGGAGTTCAGGATCACTTCTTGATCATTGCTAGCTTCACGACCGTTCCATTTGCTCTCTTCTCGCTCTTATTTGCGTATGTTAGCCACCATATATGCTTAGTCGCTGCTGCAACCTCACCACTTTACCCCTTCGTTTCTCTTTAAGCTTTGCTAGTCTTGATACCCATGGTAATGGGATTGCTGAGTCCTCGTGGCTCACATATTACTACAACAACAGTTGCAGGTACAGGTTATGTGATGACCATGACGCGAGAGCGATGTTTTCTTGTTTTGGAGTTCTTCCTCTGCTTCTTCTTCGATCAGGGGATAGGTTCCAGGTGGGAAGCCTGGGCTAGCAGGGTGGATGTCGTTTGAGTTTCTGTTTGTGTTTCATCCGTAGTCAGATGTTGCTCTTATGTATTGTGATGTTGTATTCATGTGACATTGCATGCCTTTTGTATGTATCCCCATCTATTATTTAATGTTGATGTAATGATATCCACCTTGCAAAGCGTTTCAATATGTGGTTCTATCCTTGGTGGGACCTTCGAGTCTCTTTAGGATAGTATCGCATATTGGGCGTGACAATAGAGCAGCCACTGATACCGCGCACGACTTACGTGAGCTCCTGGACAAAAAGGCCGGTGCGGCCAGGTCCATCTACGGATCCAGAGGACATGCTCCGACGCGGGATTATGGTTACCACAACGGTCACACTGATCGAATACCAGTTCGGAATCAATACCGGGCGCAACAACAGCCGACAGCATGCCGCGACATGTCTAGATACAGAGGGGATGTGCACCCCCTATGTTTCACCGATGATGTGCTGGATCATGAATTTCCATAGGGATTCAAACCCGTAAAATAGATGCATACGACGGAACGACAGACCCTGGGGTTTGGATTGAGGATTTTATCCTTCACATACACATGGCTTGTGGGGACGATCTCCACGCCATCAAATACCTTCCCCTCAAGTTGAAAGGACCAGCTCAGCATTGGCTGAAAAGCCTCCCCGAAAACTCAATTGGAAGTTGGGAGGAACTTGAGGATGCTTTCAGGGCCAATTTCCATGGGACCTATGTCCGACCTCCGGATGTAGACGATTTAAGTCACATAATACAACAGCCCGGAGAGTCAGCCCGTAAACTGTGTAACAGATTTCTCACTAAGAAGAATCAAATTGTTGACTGTCCGGATGCTGAAGCCTTAGCGTCCTTAAAACATAGTATCCTTGATGAGTGGCTTGCCAGACACCTCGGCCAAGAAAAGCCAAGGACAATGGCGGCCTTAACAAGCCTTATGACCCACTTTTGTGCGGGCGAAGATAGCTGGTTGGCCCGTAGAGGCACCAGTGACCCAGGCACATCCGAAATTCGAGATGGCAACGGGAAGCCATGGCGCACTAAGCACAAGCGTCGGAACAATGACGATAGTCCGGACAAACGGCGGTCAATGCCGGATTGAGGGGTTCTCGCCACGGCCAAGGAAAGAAGCCATCTAAGGGCAGTAAAGAGGGACCGACCGGCCTGAATAAAGTCCTGGACAGATTGTGCCAAATCCATGGCACCTCCAAAAAACCTGCAAATCATACTCACAGAGAATGTTGGGTCTTCAAGCAGGCCAGCAAATTAAACGCCGAACACAAGGGAAGGGAAACGCCAAGCGAAGACAAGGATGAGTCTCGCCAGACGAACACGGGGGGACAGAAAAAAATCCCACTAGAAGTCAAAACGGTAAACATGGTCCACACAACTCACACAGAGTTCGTTGCCCCCAAATTCAATCCCTGGGCGGCTTGCCCGATCACTTTTGATCACAGGGACCACCCAGCCAGTATCCGGCATGGAGGATCGGCTTCCTTGGTGCTCGACCCAATAATTGATGGATACCATCTCACCCGAGTCCTAATGGACGGCGGCAGTAGTCTTAATCTGATATATTAAGACACCATCCGCAAGATGGGGATAGACCCATCCAGAATAAGCCAAAGTAGCACCACTTTCAACGGAGTGATACCAGGCGTTGAGGCCCACTGCTGGGGCTCCCTCATATTAAAAGTGACATTCGGTTCTCTCGACAACTTCATAAGCGAGGAACTACTCTTCAACATCGCTCCTTTCAGCAGCGGTTATCATGCATTACTCGGACAAACGACCTTTGCTTGCTTTAACGCAATACTGAACTACGCCTGCCTTAAACTTAAGATGCCCGGTCCACGTGGCGTCATAACCGTTAGTGGAAATACAAAGCAGTATGCGCCGGCTCTGGTAGCCATACATTAAGCGGCCTCTCCCACCAGAAGCATGATCGGTCGTCAAGACCACGGACACGGTTAGACGAGTCCAATGCACCATTTTCAATAACAGCCAGGATAAACCTGAGCTAGGTGGTATACATGTATCCCCATAAATAATACCAGGGGATGCAAACATGTAATAAAGCCCACAATTCGGCTTGCCTCATTAATAGGAAAATATCTCATATTTCTAACATCCATCGAGAATTACCAACTTTTCGCATGCTTACTCTTTTACATGAGTTTTCGTTTTTACAAACACTATTCGTGCGACACCCTTCCAGGATACGGCACAATAGAGACAAGGGCGCAGACGTGCAGCAGGGCCCCGCTCAAAGGCTTCTCTTTAGATTAAGCCCCTGTGTAAACCTTCTTTACTGTCTTTTGTTGCTTGACATCCCGTGGGTATTCAATACACCCACAGTGGATATTGGCGTCATAGGCATTTAGCCATGACAGATCAATGCACGTACCTAGAAATATAGGGTTCATAATCAAAGGTGTTGCTTAGCCTAGTATATGTTATTAAGTCTGAATACCTTCGGGAGTGTTCGGCATCGCGAGTTAGGCCTTATATGCATCAGCTCTGAATCATGTCTTTGGTCAAATGTTGGGTTTGCCCGGCTCTTGGGTTTGCTGCCTTACGTTCCGTTCTATCGGCTAAGGCAGCCAAAGGAGAACTACTGCGATTGTGCCCTGGTTATTCCGGATGAGCACCTCTGTAGAGAAAGCCGAAAACTGATTGTCATTATACAGTGAGAGACTGGTCAACCACTCGAATACCAACCGGAATCTATAGGATTCCTCTGCATTAACGAAGGACCGTTTCTCGATCACGTACATACGCGCCCCTATACGGATGCACGCGGATGTACTAGGGGCTACTTAGTAGCCCCACCAGTAAACTCCCATAGCTAAGTGAAAGTGTTACAGCTATATAGTCCGGTTGCCTGGTTCGACGTGCGGTCGCCTCCTTCATGGACCAAGACGTTGGATCAAGAGTGATTACGCATATATTTTTCGAACACCCCCGCATTATATGCGTGGGGGCTAAATCCAACAACTGCTAACTTTCAAGTTATATGAATACATAAACGGCCGCACATGAGGTATTACGACACTTCAGGCAAAAGTATAAACATAGCCTCTACATTTAACACATAATTTTTTACAGTTAATCGATTTGTCACTCGAACATGACATTCTTCGGGCACTGGGCCTCTATTCTACGGGCGCCTTCTATGACCTGCTCAAAATAGTGCTCGACTGGGTCTTGGCTTCCTGCCGGACCCTGGGTTGCAACGCCGGTGGCCTCCATATCTGCCCAATATGTCTTAACACGGGCAAGAGCCATCCGCACACCCTCTATGCACGCCGACCTCTTCACGGCATCGATTCGCGATCTGGCGCCAAATAATTGTTGCACCAAACCAAAGTAACTGTCCGACTTCGGTCCCTTCAGCCATAGATGGTCTATTACAGACCTCATTGCAAGACCGGACAACCTATGGAGCTCGGCTATAGCGGCCATCTTCTCACTCAATGGTAATGAGCACGCCGGAGCACTAAATTGTGACCAGAATAGCATTTCCATTTCATTATCTTTATGATCCTTGAACAACTTTGTCGCATCAGCCGCACTCTTCGCCAAGTCTGCATACTCAATTGCAGCGCTCCAAAGCTTATCCAACGGAGCATACTTTTGGTCTAAGAACTTCATCCGCAACAAATAGGGATTTCCAGCCACGATTTCTCCGGCTTGTCGAGGTTCCTCCCGTGCGTCTCTAATTTCAGAGTGCGTCTCCTTAGCTGAATCTAGCGACTTCTTCAGGTCAGCCGCCTTTGCCTGATTCTCCTTCTCAAGAAGCTCATACCGGCTAGCGGCGTCCCTCAGCTCCACAGCCATCTCGGCTATCTTCTCTTCGCTTCGGCGATGAGCAGCCTATTCGGCTCTCAAGTCTTCGGCTGCCTTTAGGGCAGCCACATTGCTAACTCGGGCATGTTCCTTGGTTAGGGCAAGTTCCGCCCTCAGGGTCTCAATGGCAGCAGCTCCACCTGCAGCCACATCAAGTTATATTAATATTTCAATCCTCTTCATATTTCCTAAAGCAAATAAGGAAAAAACAAGCGCATACTCATTGACTCGTCAATCCTCTTATTTATAAGCGTGACATCGGTATCCACCACATCAATTTGTCACCTTAGTTCGGCAAGTTCAGAATTCCGGTCTATCACCGGACTCTTAGCCACCTGCGTATAAATGCAGTACAATCATTACCTGAGAGTGTGATCCTCCGTTTGCTGCCTAGGGCTGGCAACCAGAGTCTCAAGGGCTACTATCTATATGGAGCATGCCTAGCGCGTGCGGAACAATAAAAAATTACGTATTTTATCGCGTACCTCGAAGCCTTTGAGCAAACTTCCAAAAGCTTCATTTAACCCACTTTTGGCGGATGAAATCTTCTCCGACACCGTACCCATTAGCGTACGGTGACCCTCTGAAAGAGCAGCTTGTTCTAGGAGGCCCGACAGCGTGTTCGGCTGGGCGCTGGACTGTTCTGGACCCTTCTCATCGCCCTCCAAGGGAGCCGCACGCACCGGGCTCGGGGCGGCCGAAGTGTCAGCTTCCGGCCTCAATGGATCTGGACTCCTCCGTGACGACACCTCGGGGTCGCCTACCCCATGGGGCGGAGAGGTAGGTGGGGTTTCACTCTCCATTATCTCCGGAAGAAGATCCCCTGAAGACGTACCCTGTTGAGATGAGCTACTAGCCGGACTACAAAAAACTGATCCTGGTTACTATACTCAGAGGAAAAAAGCAATGGCTTCTTGTTTATTATTAACTTACAGCTCGGTGAAGGACTGGCCCATTTGCGGGCATGATGCGGCAAGGACGCCCTTCGGGGCAGGGCCCCCTGGTGAAGCTTTCTTCCCTTGCTTAGGCACCTCCGTCTCCAAATCTTCGGAGGCAGCCCTTTTCTTCCCGCGAGGGGAGGGAACCTCGGAAGAGCCTCCCTGATTATCCTCCTCCATGGAGACGATAATCCCCCCGGGTTGGATGCACAACGTGTGGAGTTCGGCTCCTCCATTCTTCTCTTCCCCTTTCCTGGAGGGCACTTGGCTCAATGTGCGCTTAAGCATCCTTGCTATTACGGGACTAGGCGAGCCTTCGGGAAGTGGGGCCGGACACCTGATTCTCTCCGCCTTGCTGAGCCAATCCTGGCCGCGGACAAGTTTTCAGAATAATGTTATATTAAACACACGAAGTGTTCGGTTACAGGGTTACTTACTTGGGTATCTGGGCGGTGGCAGCTCAGGCCCGCATCCTCGATGGTGTCCGGACACCTCACTTCTGGTCCGAAGAATAACTTATACATCCCTTCGAGTGTCATGCCAAAGAAGTGCTGAATGGTCCGCGGACCTTCCGGATTGAACTCCCACATCCGGAGAGGCCGACGCTTGCACGGCAAGATCCGCCGAACCAGCATTACCTGAATGATTTTGACAAGATCGATATCCCTCTCAAGAAGCTCCTGAATACAGCTCTGCAATGTCGGTACGTCATTAGCAGGCCCCTAGTCCAGTCCCACATTGGTCCATGACGCTAGTTGAGGCGGAGGACCTGAGCGGAAGGCAAGGGCAGCCGCCCACGTTGTGCCTCGAGGAGCGGTGACGTAGAACCACCTCCGTTGCCACGAATCGGACACCTCCGGGAAGGAACCTTCTGGCCATGGAACATCGGCGTTTCTGCTTATTGCGGCGCCCCCACACTCCGCGTGTCGCTTCTCAATCATCTTCAGCTTCACATTGAAGGTCTTGAGCCATAGGCCGAAGTGTGGGGTGATGTGGAGGAAGGCTTCACACACGACGATAAACGATGAGATATGGAGGATGGAATCCGGAGCTAGATCGTGAAAATCTAGTCCATAGTAGAACATGAGCCCTCTCACGAAGGGATCAAGAGTCAAGCCCAAGCCCGGAGGAAGTGAGAAACAAATACGACACTCTCGTTGGGTTCAGGAGTGGGGATGATCTGCTTGGGGGCAGGAAGCCTATGCTTGACATCGGCGGTCAGATACCTGGCCTTCCTGAGCTTCGCGATGTCCTCCTCTGTGACATAGGAGGCCATCCACCGACCTTGAAGGTTCGATCCGGACATGGTTGAAGATCCGAAGTACCTAAGCTTGAGCTTCGGGTGTTGGAACTCGATAGGCGGAAAGGCGCAAGCGTGGTAAGGAAGGGATAGGCCTTGACCCCTCTATAAAGGGGAAGGTTATCAAGCGTCCCCAACGTGAATGTTTGGGACTTGCCTAAAAACATGGAGTCATGCCTACAGGCGTGGTGGGGTTACCCATACCCGCATTGATGAGAATCCCGCGATAAGGGGGACACGATCTCTGCTTCGACAAGACGTGCCAAAGAAACCGCCTCGCAATGTGTGCGGTAGCTGGTTATAAAAACGGTTTGAATAAAAGCCGGGCCGGGGCGTGATGTCACACTACAAGGAATTATCAGCAGATTAGATTCATGGATTATTATTCTCTTTACGGTGGTGTATGAAATTTTTCTTGCAGAGCCGGACACGGTCCTTGTGTTCAAAATTTATCTTGGAGTATTCGGAGATGGAACCCGCCTTGCAATGCCGAAGACAATCTGCGCGCCGGACTCATCGTCATTGAAGCCTAGTTTAGGGGCTACTGAGGGATTCCTGGATAAGGGGGTATCTGGACAGCCGGACTATGTACTTTGGCCGGACTGTTGGACTATGAAGATACAAGATTGAAGACTTCGTCCCGTGTCCGGATGGGGCTCTCCTTTGCGTGGAAGGCAAGCTTGGCGATTCGGATGTAGATCTCCTTCTCTGTAACCGACTTTGTGTAACCCTAGCCCCCTCCGGTGTCTATATAAACTGGAGGGTTTAGTACGTAGGACAACAACAATCATACCATAGGCTAGCTTCTAGGGTTTGGCCTCTACGATCTCGTGGTAGATCAACTCTTGTAATACTCATATCATCAAGATCAATCAAGCAGGAAGTAGGGTATTACCTCCATCGAGAGGGCTCGAACCTGGGTAAAACATCGTGTCCCGAGTCTCCTGTTACCATTAGCCTTAGACGCACAGTTCGGGACCCCCTACCCGAGATCCGCCGGTTTTGACACCGACAGTAGGTGTCTTCCGCCGCCGAGTTAGGGCGCGGGAGATTGAACTGCTCGGTCTCTCTCTCCACCTCGTCTAGCAGTTCATCGGTGGTAAATAAAACTTACTTTTTACTGCCTTTTTGATCCGTCAAATCCATCCACTTCAACCAAAAGTGGTTTCTTCACTTCCAAATCTGGATCTACCTTTATTTGCATCTCATATCATTCCAAGTATATTCACTTATGCTTCATAACTAGTTAGATTCCTCACTTGTACTTATTCATGGATTTGTACAAATCTGGAACCAACGCTCATCAAATAAATGAATATCTTCGCACTATGAGGTCAATGTCTTCAAATTGATTTATCTTCAAAATCTTCTGAGAATGCATATGACCTCTTCCCCTTCCCTCGCACCCTAATGCTGTCATAGGTACATGTCCGTGGGAGAATCCCTTGGTTCTCATAGTCTGCATTCATTTGCAGAGTTCTTACAGCATCACATCAACTCTCCTGAAGCCAGTTCCTGTCTGACCGACAAAAGGAAGCCATTCACTGTTCTGAAGCCATTCAGTTTGAATATAATGGCAATAGAGAGGTCAGCTAGAAAGGGCGGCAGGCAGCACCGTGGGGATACAACTACGGATCTGCCTCCAGATCTATTTGAAATGTACAAGACAGTTCCTGAAGAGAGCTATGGCCAGCGCAAGACTCGAATCCAATGGATTCGAAGATACTGGGCAGATGAATGGTTCAAGTAGAACTTCGTAACCCTTGAATATGCAGAGAAGAATGCTATCAAGCGCCCATGGGGAGATATTCTGTACAGAAATCTGCAGCCCAAGTCCATGTATGAAGCCATTGCTCAAGGCTTCTACCCATGCATGGTCCGTGGCCCAAAGCCAGAAAATGCCGACCCATCATCTATGTTATGGTGTCGTGAAGACAATCTTTTCAAGCGCAACTATCAGTTTGCAAAAGATTCTGCTGTGAAGAACAAGAAGGATCTAGGCCTCAACTTCAACCCTGGTCCATCTGCTCCTAGGGCTGATGGCACACGTGATGCCAATCCCTGTGTCATCGGCCCCTTCAGCAATTTTGATGGCCTCCTCTCTCATATAGCTGCTCAAAGGGCCACTATGGAGCAATCAGGTGATGATGTAGTCTAAAGACTTATCTCATGTCTCCAAGAAGACTGAGAAGTCCAAGAAGAAGAAGAAGCCCATGAACTTACTCCAGCTGCCATTCTGAGGAACGAGGATGAAACCATTGATCTGTCCAGATCTTGGTGATGATTTCGTTGAGCAACTGATCAAGAGCAAGCAAGAGGCGGAGATCTTCAATGATCTGCCCCTCTTTGATGTTGATATACTGAACAACTTCATTGATGAGTGGTTCAACGACCAGAGCATAAGCATCGATGATCTTCAGCTTCCTATGGATATCAGCGTCACATTCCATGGAGCCATTGCTAATGAGTTGGCCTTGGCTCAGAATATTATTGAGTTGAAGAACAAAATTGATTATGAGAAGGCTCACTTCAAGAAGAACATGGCCAAGCTTAGCGTGGCAGATGTTCAGATCATCAAGAAGATGTTGCATGAGCTCAAGGAACAGTTTCACGAGGAACAGTTTCACAAGAAGCGAGAAGAAGCAAAAGGTTCAAAAGAGCGCATGAAGTACTTTGCACAGAAATGTGTTCAAGCACACAATGAGGCTGAGAAGCGCAAGGCTCTTGGGCGTCCTAGCATCGACCCCAAGATGGCTGCCAAGCAAAAGAAGTCTGATGTGGACCAACTGAAGTACCAAGGCATGAAGCACCTCGCATTATCTTCCCTGCCAGCATGACAGGCTCAAAGCCTAAGGTCCCCTCAACAGCTTCAGAACTGAAGAAGACAAGGGCATCTAAAGCCGAAGCCAAGAAGCGCAGGCACAAGAGTGCTTCTGATGATGCACCATCAAAGAAGAAGTTGAAGAGGTCTTCAAAGAAAGAGCGTGTTGCGGCCTCTGAGCCCATTGTTGTTGAGCCCATTTCTGTTGCCCGACCAGCCTCCACCAACCAAGAATGTTGCCTTGTGATCCACGAGCCTGCCTTCACAAAGGCTCCTACAAATGAAGAAGTTCCAGTTGTTGACCCCATCACAGCTGAAGACATTGGTCGTGAAGACAATGTAGAAGATGATGAAGTCCTTCCTCAACTTGAGCACCAAATGGTATAATCGCCTGTTCTTACGAACATCGAACTCATCAGCATTGGTCGTCCATTGACACCAATTGCTCAGGATGATTCGTGGGCCGGTCGCCCTCAACAAGACACCGCCATTCATGATGAGACACCCAGAACTCCACCCCCTCTTGTCACCACTTCGGTGCTCGACGACGACAACTACATGGTGCAGACCACTCCATCACCAAAGGCGTCATCCGCATTCCGCAGGCTTTGCAAAGGCCCTAGGACACAGGTCACCATGTCGAGCATTCCAGAAGGGGAAGCGCAACAAAGCTCAGTAGCACATCAAGTGTTTCCTGCAGCCACCCCCGCTGCGAGTGTCTCTAAGTCTGAAGTAAAAGCTGCTAAAGACATTCCGGCTGCATCAGCCGATAAAAATCAAGAAACAAGAGAAGAAGAAAGAGTTGCCACACCCCCTGTCACTGAAGAAGTCATTCTCGAGGAGAATGTGACTGTGCCCGACCCTCCGATTATTGAAGCAACGGAGGTTAACACCACTGAGGCTACCACCAACAATGATACTGAAGCCAATGACATTGTCATGGCAGACGACAATGTGGAGCCTGAAGGTTCTGTGGTGCTTGAAGCTAATGTGGTACCTGAAGCCACTGTGAATGCTGAAGCCACTGTTCCATCTCCAAGGCCTCACACCATTGAACAGGCCTTCGATCATGGATAGCTGGTCACTGTGAAATGGCCAATCATGGTTCCTCCCACTGCTCCCGGACCATAGTATGGCTACCATGTGGAGCAGAGGCCTCAGGTCCAGAAGCCAAAGCCCAGGCTACCAAGGCTTCCAGGTGCTGCAACCTCCCCAGGGTCTTCAGCGTGAACAGCTTCAGGGCACACAACACATTCTTTGATAGTGCCAAGAATCTATACTCGAAGCCAAAGATCTCTTCTAATCACTTCTAGAGCTATCGGCAGCGCAGCTATTACTCATGTATTCTATACAATCAAGAGCAAATATTTCCTCACATGCGTCTTGATTGCGAAGCTATTGCTGGGCTGCCCTGCCTTGAAGAAGCTCTGGACTGTTTTAGAGATGCTAGCCTTCTGCAATTCGTAACTGATAAAGAGCACTGGAATGAAGAGCTTCTGCTGCAGTTCTATTCCACACTTCACATTTGTGGCTACAACAGGGATCCGAAGACTTGGATCCTTGAGTGGATGACAGGTGACGTGCATCATGAAGCCAAAGCTCAAGATATCATCGAGCTTACTTCCCTGCCCACTCCAGAGGAGCTCTATGAACCTGGCTGTCAACTACACAGGAATGAGTGAGGGAGTCCTAGATTAAGGGGTCCTCGGACAGCCGGACTATATACTTTGGCCGGACTATTGGACTATGAAGATACAAGATTAAAGACTTCGTCCCGTGTCCGGATGGGACTCTCCTTTGCGTGGAAGGCAAGCTTGGATATTCGGATATGTAGATTTCCTTCTTTGTAACCGACTCTGTGTAACCCTAGTCCCCTCCGGTGTCTATATAAACCGGAGGGTTTAGTCCGTAGGACAACAACAATCATAATCACAAGCTAGCTTCTAGGGTTTAGCCTCTATGATCTCATGGTAGATCAACTCTTGTAATAATCATATCATCAAGATCAATCAAGCAGGAAGTAGGGTATTACCTCCATCGAGAGGGCCCGAACCTGGGTAAAACATCATGTCCCCTACCTCATGTTACCATTAGCCTTAGACGCACAGTTCGGGACCCCCTACCCGAGATCCGTCGGTTTTGACACCGATATTGGTGCTTTCATTGAGAGTTCCACTGTGCCATCGCTGTAAGGCTTGATGGCTCCTCCGATCATCTTCAACGATGCGGTCCAGGGGGAGGTTTTCCTTCCCGGACAGATCTTCATATTCGGCGGCTTCATACTGCGTGCCAACTCACTTGGCCATCTGGAGCAGATCGATAGCTACGCCCCTGGCCATCAGGTCAGGTTTGGAAGCTTAAACTATACTGCCGACATCCGCAGAGACTTGATCTTCGATAGATTCAAGCCCATGACAGGTGCGCCGAACGGTCACGACGGGCATGACCTTGATCTGTCGTCGGACAGTATTCGGGAGATTGCGCTTGCGGGGGCACCGGGAATCAATCTGGAGCAGATCGTGCCTTCTGAGGGCGGGTGGATGGACCCCGCCACAGAAGCCGCACACTCATCGGCGTCGGAGCCGAACACTGATTCCACCTCCTATGAGAGTGGTGTCATCGGACTCTCGGACTCGTCTCCGGCCACAGGATCCGAACCGCGTGCGTCCGTGCCTATCGAATCTGATTGGGCACCGGTCATGGAGTTCACCGCCGTGGATATTTTTCAGCACTCGCCCTTGGGTGACGTGCTGAACTCATTAAGGTCTCTTTCGTTGTCAGGAGATTCTTGGCCGAACTATGTCCGGCTCGAGTGGGGAGCGGACGACGAAGAAATTCGTCTCCCACCCACCACCCACTTTATAGCCACTGTCGATGACTTAACCGACATGCTTGACTTCGACTCCGAAGACATCAACGGTATGGACGATGATGCAGGAGAAGAACAGGAACCACCGCCTATAGGGCGCTGGACAGCCACCTCATCATATGATATTTATATGGTGGACACCCCTAAAGAAAACAATGGCGATGAGGCAACGAAAGATAACCCCTTGGAGAAGCAATCTAGACATCGGCATCATCGGCGCCGCTCCAAGCCCCGCCATAGCAAAAATAGTGATATCAGCACAATAGATAACAATCCGGATGGTGCCGAAGACGAAGACAACCCTGCCCAGCCAGGCTTCGAGCAGGCTGAGCAAGAGGATGGGCAAGCTAGCCCTAAAGAACAGGAAACTGATGGAGAATCAGAGGACGATAATTACATGCCTCTCTCCGAAGATGAAGTGAGCCTTGGCGACGTAGAATTCATCGTGCCTGAAGATCCCGTCGAGCAGGAGCGCTTCAAACGCCGGCTTATAGCCACTGCAAAAAGCCTGAAGAAAAAGCTGCAACAGCTTTAAGTTGATCAAGATCTGCTAACTGACAGATGGACCGAGGTCCTGGCTGCCGAGGAATACAGACATGAGCGCCCTAGCAAAAGCTACCCAGAGCGCAGGCTGCTACCTCAACTCGAGGAGGAGGCCTTAAAGCCCATGCTACTAGCGCATGATGCGGCTGACCGGTCACCTCGTGGCCGAGACAAAGCGGCGTACCAGCCCGAAGCCCAGACCGCACCCCGTGGCCAATCAAACAATAACACTAAGGCCCGGGGCTACACGAAGGACCTGCAAGATGTATTGGAAAACAAAGCAGGACAGTCAAGATCGATCTATGGATCACGGAGCCGCACCACAAGACGTGACGATGACCGTCACGCCGGATACAATAAACCAAAGTCCGGCCGGGCCGAATACAATGGACCGGGTTCATTTTGAACTACGTCAGGATGTATCCCAGCGTAGAGGCGCCGCACACCCCTTATGCTTCACTGATGAAGTTATGGATCACGAATTCCCAGAAGGGTTCAAACCCATAAACATTGAATCATATGATGGCACAACAGACCGTGCGGTATGGATCGAAGATTTTCTTCTCATATGGCCCGCGGCGATGACTTACATGCCATAAAGTACCTACCACTTAAGCTCAAAGGACCGGCCCGGCATTGGCTGAATAGCCTGCCTGCAAGCTCCATCGGCAGTTGGGAGGATCTTGAAGATGCATTCCTCGATAACTTCTAGGGCACTTACGTGCGACCACCGTATGCTGATGACTTAAGTCACATAAGCCAACAGCCCGGAGAATCAGCCAGGAAATTCTGGACTCGGTTCCTAACTAAAAAAGAACCAAATTGTCGACTGTCTGGATGCCAAAGCCTTAGTGGCCTTCAAGCACAACATCCGCGACGAATGGCTCGCCCGACATCTCGGCCAAGAGAAGCCAAAGTCCATGGTAGCCCTCACGACACTCATGACCCGCTTCTGTGCGGGCGAGGATAGCTGGCTGGCTCGCAGCAACATCACACCCAAAACTCAGACGGTTCAGACGCCAGGGATAGCAACGACAAGCCATGATGAAACAGACACAAGCGTCGCAATAATGGCAACAACGCTGAAGACACGGCAGTCAATGCCGGATTCAGAGGCTTTAAATCCGGACAGCGGAAAAAGCCATTCAAAAGAAACAGTCCGGGCTCGTCCAGTTTGGACCGCATACTCGATCGCTCATGTCAAATTCACGGCACCCCCGATAAACCAGCCAACCACACCAACAGGGAATGTTGGGTGTTTAAATAGGCCGACAAGTTGAATGCCGAAACAAGGAAAAGGGGCTGCATAGCAACAACGACGAGGAGCCCCAACCGCCGAACACAGGAGGACAGAAGAAATTCCCTTCCCAGGTGAAAACAGTGAATATGATATACGCAACCCATATCCTCAAGCGAGAACGGAAGCGTGCACTAAGGGACGTCTATGTGATGGAGTCAGTCGCCCCAAAATTCAACCCATGGTCCTCTTGTACAATCACTTTCGATCGCAGGGACCATCCTACCAGTATCTGTCATCGCGGTTCAGCCGCATTGGTCCTTGACCCCATCATCGACGGATTCCATCTCACACGAGTCCTCATGGACGGTGGCAGCAGCCTTAACCTGCTCTATCAGGATACAGTGTGCAACATGGGCATCGACCCCTCAAGGATCAAGCCCACAAAAACCACCTTCAAGGGTGTCATACCCGGTGTGGAGGCCTGTTGTACGGGCTCAATCACACTGGAAGTGGTCTTCGGATCTCCGGACAATCTCCGAAGCGAGGAGTTAATCTTCGACATCGTCCCCTTCCATAGTGGCTATCATGCACTGCTCGGACAAACCGCATTCGCCAAATTCAATGCGGTACCGCATTATGCATACCTCAAGCTCAAAATGTTGGGACCTTGCGGGGTTATTACAGTTAATGGAAACACAGAGCGCTTGCTTCGCACGGAGGAGCACACTGCGGCCCTCGCGGTGAAGTACAAAACATCCTTCTTAGGCAAACAACCAATTCGACGATAAAGAACCCGGATACCATCAAGCGAGTCCGGAGTACTCCACAACAGGATCGTCCGGCACGTCCAGAGCTTGACTAGCAATTCGGCCTCCACCCTAGCCCCAGTTAAGCAGCGACATTCGTGCCGCGCGTACACAACTACGCACTTAAAATACCCTGGGCATAGGCGGAGGCACGGCCATGACACGGTCCACAATGCGATTCGACCACCCCAGGACCCACGCATCTTTGCACCCCTTTTTTCTTTCAGGTCCCTATCTTCATGAGGCTCTTCCGAAAGCCCGGCTATCGGACACATAGTGGGACGGACACACCAGGAGGACAAGAAGCTTTGGCGTACGAGGAAATCCTCAGGTGGTCTCTGATAACGATCGTTATACCTGTTTTACATACCGCCCGCTCCTGGTCAGGATGTGTCAAACAGTCCTATACTGCTTATCGCACTACTTGTATATATACGCTTTGACATATCATTTGAATAACAAGGGAAAATAGTATACAACGTCAGCTTGCTATTACGTTTATTTACCCATTTTTTCTTTACTGATTATTTATTATACCCGTGCATTTTGGCACGACCAGTTTGCCAGGGGCTTCAGTACCCCATAACCTGGCAAGACAAGTCCGAACACTTTCGACAGTGCGGCACCCCGAACTTATAGCACTATATGCATCGGCTCTGAATCATGTCTTGGGTCAATAGTTGGGTTTGCCCGGCTCCTATGTTTTGGTACCTTATGTTCTGCTATATTTGCTAAGGTAGCGCAGGGAGAACTACTGTGATTGTGTCCCGGTTCTTCCGATGAGCACCTCAGTAGAGAAAGCCGAAAACTGACTGTCATGATAAGGCGAGAGCTGGTCGCTGTTTGAGAGGTCTCAAATCCTTAAAGATTTTTTCTGCTTTAGGCGAGGAATCGGCCTTGTCCGATTTAGGCGTGTATAGCGCCCCAAGTCCGGCTTTCCGGATACTAGGGGCTTCGCCAAAATTTAAAATTGTAGACTTCTATGGCTAAGTGAGGGTGATAAAGTCGTATAGTCTGATTGCCTCGTTCGTGGTGCTAAACACCTCCATAAAGGACCAAAAACTTGGATAAAGAGTGTTTATATTTATCCCGAACACCCCAGTACTAGTTACATGGGGGCGGAAGCCGACGACTGGCCAACTCTCAAGATTTTTTAAAACGGCTGCACAGAAGGTAATATTTTAAATTAACAAGCGCTACATAGCGCACTTGAACTGGTTTTCATAATACATGATGACATGAGTACATTCATTCAAATATCACATCCTTAGTACATTCATCCACCACAATGCGGGCACCCTTAATGACATTTTCATAATACTGTTCGGGGTGGCTATGCTCCTTGCCCTTCGGCGGCCCCTCTATCACCAGCTTCTCGGCGTCCATCTTCCCCCAGTGCACCTTCGCACGGGCCAAGGTCATGCATGCACCCTCAATGCAGACGGACCACTTAACGACTTCAAGCCGCGGACAGGCATTCACCATCCGCTTGACAAAGCTGAAGTAGTTGTTGGGAAGGGGCTCGCCAGGCCACAGCCGGACTATGAAGTCCTTCATGGCCAGTTCGGCCGCCTTGTGAAGTTCGACCAGTTGCTTTAGCTGGTCGCTCAAGGGCATCGGATGTTCGGCCCCAATATATTGGGACCAAAATAGCTTATCCGTAGAGCTCCCCTCCTCAGCCTGGTAGAACTCTACGGCATCAGAGATGTTGTGCGGCAGATCTGCGAATGCTCCTGGAGAGCTCCGAAATCGGGTAAGTAAAAGGAAAGTCTCCTTCACATGCTTGCTTTGCATAATGAAAGCCTTACCCGCAGTTATCTTCTTGGCCGCCTCAATTTCCTGGACGGCCTTCTGGGCTTCGGCCTTGGCGTCTAGGGCGCTCTGACGGGCCTTCGCAAGCTCCGACTCTTGCGTCTTGGAGTCACGCTCCAAGGACTCGAATTTTTTGACGAAGTCCTGAAGCTCTTGCTGGACCTCATCAACTTGCGCCTCTTGTTTTTCGCGCTTGGTGCGCTCATTGGCCGCTTTGTTTTCGGCCTCGGACGGTGAAAACCCACAAGTGTAGGGGATCGCAACAGCTTTCGAGGGTAAAGTATTCAACCCAAATTTATTGATTCAACACAAGGGGAGCCAAAGAATATTCTCGAGTATTAACAGTTGAGTTGTCAATTCAACCACACCTGGATAACTTAGTATCTGCAGCAAGGTATTTAGTAGCAAAGTAGTATTATAATAAAGGTAACAGTGACAAAAGTAAAGATAATAGTTTTTGGGTTTTTGTAGTAATTGTAACAGTAGCAACGGAAAAGTAAATAAGCGAAGAACAATATGTGAAAAGCTCGTAGGCAATGGATCAGTGATGGATAATTATGTCGGATACGATTCCTCATGTAATAGCTATAACATAGGGTGACACAGAACTAGCTCTAGTTCATCAATGTAATGTAGGCATGTATTCCATAAATAGCCATACATGCTTATGGAAAAGAACTTGCATGACATCTTTTGTCCTACCCTCCCGTGGCAGTGGGGTCCTAGTGGAAACTAAGGTATATTAAGGCCTCCTTTTAATAGAGAACCGGAACAAAGCATTAGCACATAGTGAATACATGAACTCCTCAAACTACGGTCATCACCGAGAAGTATCCCGATTATTGTCACTTCGGGGTTGTCGGATCATAACACATAATAGGTGACTATAGACTTGCAAGATAGGATCAAGAACACACATATATTCATGAAAACATAATAGGTTCAGATCTGAAATCATGGCACTCGGGCCCTAGTGACAAGCATTAAGCATAGCAAAGTCATAGCAACATCAATTTCAGAACATAGTGGATACTAGGGATCAAACCCTAACAAAACTAACTTGATTACATGGTAAATCTCATCCAACCCATCACCGTCCAGCAAGCCTACGATGGAATTACTCACGCACGGCGGTGAGCATCATGAAATTGGTAATGGATGATGGTTGATGATGACGACGGCGACGAATCCCCCTCTCCGGAGCCCCGAACGGACTCCAATCAGCCCTCCCGAGAGAGATTAGGGCTTGGCGGCGGCTCCGTGTCGTAAAACGCGATGAAACTTCCTCTCTGATTTTTTTTCTCCCCGAACGTGAATATATGGAGTTGGAGTTGAGGTCGGTGAAGGTCCAAGGGGCACACGAGATAGGGGGGCGCGCCCAGGGGAGGGGGCACGCCCCCTGTCTCGTGGACAGGGTGTGGGCCCCCTGGTCTTGATTCTTTCACCAGTATTTTTTATATTTTCCAAAAAGTGCCTCCGTGGATTTCCAGGACATTCCGAGAACTTTTCTTTTCTACACACAAAATAACATCATGGCAGTTCTGCTGAAAACAGCGTCAATCCGGGTTAGTTTCATTCAAATCATGCAAGTTAGAGTCCAAAACAAGGTCAAAAGTGTTTGGAAAAGTAGATACGTTGGAGACGTATCAACTCCCCCAAGCTTAAACCTTTGCTTGTCCTCAAGCAATTCAGTTGATAAACTGAAAGTGATAAAGAAAAACTTTCACAAACTCTGTTTGCTCTTGTTGTTGTAAACATGAAAAGCCAGCATTCAGGTTTCAGCAAATGTTATGAACTAACCATACTCACAATAACACTTAGGTCTCACAATTACTCATATCAATAGCATAATCAGCTAGCGAGCCATAATAATAAAACTCGGATGACAACACTTTCTCAAAACAATCATAACATGATATAACAAAATGGTATCTCGCTAGCCCTTTCCGAGACCGCAAAACATAAATGCAGAGCACCTTTAAAGATCAAGAACTGACTAAACATTGTAATTCATGGTAAAAAGAGATCCAGTCAAGTCATACCCAATATAAACCAATAGTAATGAATGCAAATAACAGTGTGCTCTCCAGCGGGTGCTTTTTAATAAGAAGGGTGATGACTCAACATAAAAGTAAATAGATAGGCCCTTCATAGAGGGAAGCAGGGATTTGTAGAGGTGCCAGAGCTCGATTTTAAAATAGAGGAATAACATTTTGAGCAGCATACTTTTGTTGTCAACGTAACAACTATGAGATGGATGTATCTTCCATACTACATGCATTGGCAGTTCCCAAACAGAATGGTAAAGGTTTATACTCCCCCAACCACCAACAAGCATCAATCCATGGCTTGCTCGAAACAATGAGTGCCTCCAACTAACAACACCTTGGAGGAGTTTTGTTTAATTATTTTGATTTTCTTTGATCTTTTTGGATCATGGGACTGGGCATCCTGGTTACCGGCCCTTTCTCGTGAATGAGGAGCGGAGTCCACTCCTCTTGAGAATAACCCACCTAGCATGGAAGATATAGGCAGCCCTAGTTGAAACATGAGCTGCTTGAGCATACAAAACAGAATTTCATTTGAAGGTTTAGAGTTTGGCACATACAAATTTACTTGGAACGGCAGGTAAATACCGCATATAGGAAGGTATAGTGGACTCATATGGAACAACTTTGGGGTTTAAGGAATTTGGTTTCACAAGCAGTATTCCCGCTTAGTATAGGTGAAGGCTAGCAAAAGACTGGGAAGCGACCAACTGAGAGAGCGACAACAGTCATGAACATTCATTGAAATTAATTTACACTGAGTACAAGCATGAGTAGGATATAATCTACCATGAACATAAATATCATAAAGGCTATGTTGATTTGTTTCAACTACATGCGTGAACATGTGCCAAGTCGAGTCACTCAATTCATTCAAAGGAGGATACCATCCCATTATACCACATCATAATCATTCTAATAGCATGTTGGCACGCAAGGTAAACCATTATAACTCATAGCTAATCAAGCATGGCACAAGCAACTATAATCTCTAGATATCATTGCAAATATGTTTACTTCATAATAAGCTGAATCAGGAACGATGAACTCATCATATTTACAAAAACAAGAGAGGTCGAGTTCATACCAGTTTTTCTCATCTCAATAAGTCCATCATATATCGTCATTATTGCCTTTCACTTGCATGACCGAACGATGTGTATGATAATAAGAGTGCACGTGCATTGGACTAAGCTGGAATCTGCAAGCATTCAACTCAAGAGAGAAGACAAGATAATATGGGCTCTAAGTTAAATAAACAATCATGCATATGAGAGCCACTAAACATTTTCAATATGGTCTTCTCGACCCCCAAAGGAAAGAAAAGAAAATAAAACTATTTACACAGGAAAAATCCCAACAAGTAAAAGAAGAACGAGAAATCTTTTTGGGTTTTCATTTTAATTTCTACTACAAGCATGGAAATTAAACTAACTAATTAATTTTTTTTGGTTTTTTCTTAATATTTATCAAACACACAAGAAGAAAGCGAAAAAGAAAATTAAACTAGCATGGATAATACAATGAAAGAGTATGAGCACCGACGACTAGTGTGTGAACATGAATGTAAAGTCGGTGAGAATACGTACTCCCCCAAGCTTAGGCTTTTGGCCTAAGTTGGTATAGTACCAAGGACCGCCGCTACTCTCCCCAGTGTACTGGGAGGTGTAATCAGGATACCACTAGCTGGTCATCTCCGGATCCCACTGGACAGATGCTGCACGATAAGGGTCCAATGCAGGTTCCGGCTCAGGTTCAGGTTCTGGAGTGAAAGCTTGGGCTCAATGATTGTACACCGCTTCCGGCGTGACAAGAAAACTTTCTGCAAGCAAATCAAACAATAGAGGTGCAGGCAAAATAATAATCTCAAAGTGTTTCTTATTAAATCTAAGTTTATACAAGAGCATTTTCTCTTTGTTGTCAATAATAAACTTGTGTGCTACCATGCTCTTGTAATCTAAAATGTGAGGAGGCAATCTTGTCTCCCCTTTCTCAAGGTGCCTAATGGGTATCTGAAAATGTCTAGCAAGACGTGAAGCATGGATACCTCCAAATATGGGGCCTTTTGTACGATTTAGGGCTAGCCGTTTAGCAACGACGACACCCATACTAAAACTATTATCTCCAAGCAAAGCATGTAGAAGAATGATAATATCAGGAACACTAATGTTTCCACTATTTCTATGACCAATCAAGCATCTACTAGCAAATATGACAAAGTAGCATAAAACAGGAAAGTGTATGCTAGAGATTTTTGCCTCGGAACCCTTCTTTGGCTCCTCTACAGCGATAATATTAACAAAGCCATCCACATCTTTACGATGAGGTTCCTCTAATTCTCCCTCATAAGGTATCCTACACACCGCGCAAAAATCACGTAGAGACATTTCTCTGAATTCATCATATAAATGAAATGATACTGCAGGCAGTGACTTCTTAGGATAATAATAAAAGTTTTGCACGAAAATATTGGTGAGTGAGAGATACTGATCGATCCGGTCGTTGATGAAACCGGTGAGGCCTGCGTTCTCAATCAAAGAATAAAAATCTTCATGAATCCCAACTTCTTTCAAGAGATCATTGCATGGCCATTCACACGACCGTACTTCCACTAAGCGAGGAAGATTATACTTGGCTTTTTCCTTCTTTTTAGCTTATTTTTCTTGAGAGCCTTGGCTAGAAGAACCCCTTAAAAGTCTCCTTAACATTTTTTGAAAATTTCTGAAATTTTAGTAACTTCAAAATAAAAGTGAATAAAACTAAACAAGATTGATAGCAGCTACTCCTACAAGTGCATAGAGCCTATATCATGCATTGGAATTGCTTGGGACCTCATAAATTTAACATGCAAGCTCAAGAACATGGTCACCTATGCAGCAAAAAATTGCAACGAATAAAGCACTAGAACAAAAACTAATTGGACCAATGGAGGAGTCACATACCAAGCAACAATCTCCCAAAGCAGTTTTGTGAATGGAGCTTTGAGCAAGGAGATCGAAAATCGGAGAAAAATGAGCTAGAACTCGTGCTTCAGCTGGATGGGGATTTTTTTGGGTAGAAGATGAAGTGTGTGGGTGCTGGCATAAGTGGAGGGGGGCCACCAGGGGCCCACGAGACAAGGGGGCGCGCCCAGGTGGGGTGGGCGCGCCCTCCACTCTCGTGGCCTGGTGCTTGCCCCTCCAGTAGTGATTTCAGTGCCTAAAATCCTCAAATATTCCATAAAAAATCATACTAAATTTGCAGGGCATTTGGAGCACTTTTATTTTTGGGATAATTTTTAATGCATGGATAATTCAGAAAACGGACACATAATACTATTTTTGCTTTATTTATTCTAAATAACAGAAAGTAAAAAGGGGGTACAGAAGGTTGTGCCTTCTAGTTTCATCTCTCATGATCATCAAAATGAATCCACTAACAAGGTTGATCAAGTCTTGTTAACAAACTCATTCCGAATAACACGGAACCGGAGAAATTTCGAATAACACTAAGTTACCTCAACGGGTATATGAAAATCCCCAACAATTAGAATATCATACTTTTTCTTGACAGTAGGGAGAGGAAATTCAAAACCTCCAATAATAATAGTTGGGACTTTTCCAATAGAATTGATGCTATGAACTTGAGATTGTTTCCTCGGAAAGTGTACCGTATGCTCATTACCATTAACATGAAAAGTGACATTGCCTTTGTTGCAATCAATAACAGCCCCTGCAGTGTTCAAAAAAGATCTACCAAGGATAATCGACATACTATCGTCCTCGGGAATATCAAGAATAACAAAGTCCGTTAAGATAGTGACATTTGCAACCACAACAGGCACATCCTCACAAATACCGACAGGTATAGCAGTTGATTTATCAACCATTTGCAAAGATATTTCAGTAGGTGTCAACTTATTCAATTCAAGTATACGATATAAAGAGAGAGGCATAACACTAACACCGGCTCCAAGATCACATAAGGCAGTTCTAACATAATTTCTTTTAATGGAGCATGGTAAAGTTGGTACCCTGGGATCTCCAAGTTTCTTTGGTATTCCACCCTTAAAGGTATAATTAGCAAGCATGGTGGAAATTTCAGCTTCCGGTATCTTTCTTTTATTTGTGATGATATCCTTCATATACTTAGCATAAGGATTTACTTTAAGCATATCAGTTAAGCGCATGCGTAAGAAGATAGGTCTAATCATTTCAGCAAAGCGCTCAAAATCCTCATCATCCTTTGTCTTGGATGGTTTAGGAGGAAAGGGCATGGGTTTCTGAACCCATGGTTCTCTTTCTCTACCATGCTTCCTAGCAACAAAATCTCTCTTATCATAACATTGATTCTTTGATTGTGGGTTATCAAGATCAACAGCAGGTTCAATCTCTACTTCATTGTTTTTGCTAGGTTGAGCATCAACATGAACATTATCATTAACATTATCACTAGGTTCATGTTCATCACCTGATTGTGTTTCAGCATCAGAAATAGAAATATTATTGGGATTCTCAGGTGTGTCTACAGTAGGTTCACTAGAAGCATGCAAAGTTCTATCGTTTTTCTTTTTCTTCTTTTTAGAAGAACTAGGTGCCTCTAAATTATTTCTCTGAGAATCTTGCTCGATTCTCTTAGGGTGGCCTTCAGGATACAAAGGTTCCTGAGTCATCCTACCAGTTCTAGTAGCCACTCTAACAGCAAAGTCATTTTTATTATTTAATTCATCAAGCAAATCATTTTGAGCTTTAAGTACTTGCTTTGTTTGAGTAGCAACCATAGACGCATATTTGCTAATGAGTTTAAGTTCATCTTTAATTCTAGCCATATTATCGCTCACGCGTCCTATCTCGAAAGCATTATTCTTTAACTCTCTACCAACATAAGCATTAAAACTTTCTTGTCTAGCCATAAAGTCATCAAATTCATCTAAGCATGGGCTATGAAATTTAGTAGAGGGGATTTCAACTTTATCATATCTATAGAGAGAATTTACCTTTACTACTTGTGTAGGGTTATCAAGACAATGTGGTTCTTCAACAGGCGGTATATTAAGACCATGTATTTCTTCAATAGGAGGTAAATTCTTAACATCTTCAGCTTTAATACCTTTTTCTTTCATTGATTTCTTTGCCTCTTGCATATCTTTGGGACTGAGAAATAAAACACCTCTCTTCTTTGGAGTGGGTTTAGGAATAGGCTCGGGAGTTGGCTTAATTGGTTCAGGAATTGGCTCAGGAAGAGTCCAATTATTTTCATTAGTCAACATATTATTCAATAGTAATTCAGCTTCGTCGACTGTTCTTTCCCTGAAAACACAACCAGCACAACTATCCAAGTAGTCCTTGGAAGCATCGGTTAGTCCATTATAAAAGATATCGAGTATTTCATTTTTCTTGAGAGGATGATCAGGCAAAGCATTGAGTAACCGGAGAAGCCTCCCCCAAGCTTGTGGGAGACTCTCTTCTTTGATTTGCACAAAATTATATATTTCCCGCAAGGCAGCTTGTTTCTTATGAGCAGGGAAATATTTAGTAGAGAAGTAATAAATCATATCCTGGAGACTACGCACACAACCAGGAGCAAGAGAATTATACCAAGTCTTAGCATCACCCTTTAATGAGAACGGAAATATCTTAAGGATATAAAAATAGTGAGATTTATCATCATGAGTGAACAGGGTAGCTATATCATTCAACTTGGTAAGATGTGCCACAACAGTTTCAGATTCAAGGCCATAAAAAGATCAGATTCAACTAAAGTAATAATCTCAGGATCAACAGAGAATTCATAATCCTTATCAGTAACACAGATAGGTGAAGTAGCAAAAGCGGGGTCAGGTTTCATTCTAGCATTAAGAGACTGTTGCTTCCATTTAGCTAATAATTTCTTAAGATCATATCTATCATTGCAAGCAAAGATAGCTCTAGAAGCTTCTTCATTCATAACATAACCCTCAGGAACAACAGGCAATTCATAATCATTGGGAGAACTTTCATCATCACTATCATCAATAATAGCACCTTCAATAATTTAATTCTCTCTAGCCCTAGCAAGTTGTTCATCAAGAAATTCATCTAATGGCAAAGTAGTATCACGCACAGAAGTTGTTTCATCATAAGTATCATGCAAAGCAAAAGTGGCATCATCAATAACATGCGACATATCAGAATTCACAGCAGTAGCAGGTTTAGGTGTCGCAAGCTTACTCAAAACAGAAGGAGAATCTAGTGCAGAGCTAGATGGCAGTTCCTTACCTCCCCTCGTAGTTGAGGGAAAAATCTTGGTTTTAGTGGTGCCAGAAATTAGTCTTGATAACCCACAAGTGTAGGGGATCGCAATAGCTTTCGAGGGTAAAGTATTCAACCCAAATTTATTGATTCGACACAAGGGGAGCCAAAGAATATTCTTGAGTATTAGCAGTTGAGTTGTCAATTCAACCACACCTGGATAACTTAGTATCTGCAGCAAGGTATTTAGTAGCAAAGTAGTATGATAATAAAGGTAACGGTGGCAAAAGTAAAGTAATAGTTTTTGGGTTTTTGTAGTAGTTGTAACAGTAGCAACGGAAAAGTAAATAAGCGAAGAACGATATGTGAAAAGCTCATAGGCAATGAATCAGTGATGGATAATTATGCCGGATGCGATTCCTCGTGTAATAGCTATAACATAGGGTGACACAGAACTAGCTCCAGTTCATCAATGTAATGTAGGCATGTATTCCGTAAATAGTCATACGTGCTTATGGAAAAGAACTTGCATGACATCTTTTGTCCTACCCTCCCGTGGCAGCGGGGTCCTAGTGGAAACTAAGGGATATTAAGGCCTCCTTTTAATAGTGAACCGGAACAAAGCATTAGCACATAGTGAATACATGAACTCCTCAAACTACGGTCATCGCCGAGAAGTATCCCGATTATTGTCACTCTGGGGTTGTCGGATCATAACACATAATAGGTGACTATAGACTTGCAAGATAGGATCAAGAACACACATATATTCATGAAAACATAATATGTTCAGATATGAAATCATGGCACTCGGGCCCTAGTGACTAGCATTAAGCATAGCAAAGTCATAGCAACATCAATCTCAGAACATAGTGGATACTAGGGATCAAACCCTAACAAAACTAACTTGATTACATGGTAAATCTCATCCAATCCATCATCGTCCAGCAAGCCTATGATGGAATTACTCACGCACGGCGGTGAGCATCATGAAATTGGTGATGGAGGATGGTTGATGATGACGGCGGCAGCGAATCCCCCTCTCCGGAGCCCCGAACGGACGCCAGATTAGCCCTCCCAAGAATGATTAGGGCTTGGCGGCGGCTCCATGTCATAAAATGTGATGAAATTTCTATCTGATTTTTTTCTCCCCGAACGTGAATATATGGAGTTAGAGTTGTGGTCGGTGGAGGTCCAGGGGGCCCACGAGATAGGGGGGCGCGCCCCCCTGTCTCATGGACTGGGTGTGGGCTCCCTGGTCTTGATTCTTTCGCCAGTATTTTTTATATTTTCCAAAAAGTGCCTCCGTGGATTTCCAGGACATTCCGAGAACTTTTATTTTCTACACATAAAACAACATCATGGTAGTTCTGCTGAAAACAGCGTCAGTCCGGGTTAGTTTCATTCAAATCATGCAAGTTAGAGTCCAAAACAAGGGCAAAAGTGTTTGGTAAAGTAGATACGTTGGAGACGTATCAGACAACGCCTTCTTAAGGGCCACCACTTCGGTCGTGGCCCCTAGTAAAATTCATCGTGCCCCTATTAGCACCAAAAAAAATTCCTTTATATAACATTCAGACGGGGTATTACTTACCTTTATTATCCTCGAGCTGCCTCTTCACGAGGCCGAGCTCTTCTTCGGCCCGCCCCAGGCTCTGCCTCAGACTAGAGACCTCCGCAGTGGCAGCGGCGGCGGCCAGCAGCGACGCCTGCTTATTCACAGACATAATATGATTAGACTCGTGGGAATAATATTTGATCCTCTGTTCGACTTCTCTTCCCGAACACCAAACAGAGCATCAGGGGCTACTGTCTACACTGTGATACTTTCTCATAATTTAAATTACTTACCTCAAAGCCTGTCAGGAGGCTGCCGCAGGCTTCGGTCAAACCGCTTTTGGCAGACTGAACCTTCGCAATCATCGTACTCATAAGAGTACGGTGTCCTTCATCAAGGGAAGCACTCTGAAGCGCTTCCATCAAGTTATCCGATGCCTTTGGATGGACAGAGGTCATCGGCATAGACGGCTCGCCCCCCTTGGTGGGTGGGTGTCTGCCTGAATCCAAAACCATTGGAGGTTCCGGTGCAGTATCCGGCTGGGGGCCAAGCCTCCTGCGGCCCCCCTCATTCGAATCCACAGGGATCTCCCCCCCCCCCATGAGCTCGGCATTGGGACTCTCGCCTTGATGCATCTCCAGGACTACCTCCTCCTGGCCCGGTATCCTCTGAGATAACACCTCTATGTCATCCGCGGGCCATGGAGTGGAAGCCGTCGGGAGCGAATAGTTGTTCATCTCCAACGAGCTCAAGGACCCATCCGAGGAGGATAAGTCGATGTGGGATTTGGACGGACTGCACAAGCAAATCTTGACATAATAAGAAGCCATAAAGCTAAAACATGCAAGAAGTATCCTGGCATACGAATACTTACGACTTTGCCAGGGGCTTGGCCCTAGGTAGCCACTCCTCCTTGCTATAGGCGGCGGTTGTGGAATGGTCCGGAGGGAGGTTCCTTCCCTTCTTGGACCCTTCGGCCTCCCCGGAAGGGGCAGCCTTCCTTTTCTTCACCCCCTTGGTTTGGGGGAGAGGGTTTTCCTCCTCCTCCTCCTCATTGTCGTTGGAGGAGTGCGCCTCGGTGTCTTAGGACGATGAGTCTGGCACCACCTTGCGCCGGAGACCTTTCTTGGTCCCCGTGGCCTTCTTCTTGGCCTTCTTCTCCGGCACCTCATAGGGCACCGGAACTAGCATCTCTGTCAGGAGAGCGGTTGCTGGATCTTCAGGCAACGGAGCCGGACAGTCGATCCGCTCCACTGTCGCCACATATTCCTGTTAGATCAGTACGGTGGCTTAAGTTCCTCCCACGAATATACTAAGGAAAGGCACATCTTGCGAAATGTAGAATGCTTACCGCATTGGCATGGCGCTTGGCGCTGAGTCCGCGGTCCTGGGAGGTGGGAGGAGGAACTTCACTGGCCTTGAACAACACCTTCCAGACGTCTTTGTGCGTCATGTCGAAGAGCTCTTGCAGTGTCTGGTGTTAGGCCGCGTCGAACTCCCACAGGTTGAATGCCCGTCTTTGACACGGGAGAATCCGACGAAACAGCATGACCTGGACCACGTTGACAAGCTTGATATTCTTGGTTATCATGTTTTTGACGCAGTTCTGGAGTCCGGTAAGCTCCGCAGATGCACCCCAGGCTAGGCCCTTCTTCTTCCAGGAGGTGAGCCGCACGGGGATGCCGGATCAGAATTCAGGGGCCACCATCCAGTTGGCATCGCGCGGCTCGATGATATAGAACCACCTCGATTGCCACCCCTTCACGGTCTCCACAAAGGAGCCTTCGAGCCAGGTGACGCTGGGCATCTTGCCCACCATGGCGCCTCCACACTCCGCCTGCTGGCCGACCACTATCTTCGGCTTGACGTTGAAGATCTTCAGCCACAGGCCGAAGTGGGGCCTGATGCGGAGAAAAGCCTCGCACACGACGATAAACGCCGAGATGTTTAGGATGAAATTAGGGGACAGATCATGAAAATCCAGCCTGTAATAGAACATTAGTCCGCGGACAAATGGGTGGTGGGGGAATCCCAGTCCGGGGACAAAGTGGGCAAGGAACACGACCCTATCGTGGGGTCCCGGAGTCGGAATGATCTGCCCTGCGTCCGGAAGTTGGTGCGCGATGTCTGCGGCCAAGTATCCGGCCGCCCGGAGCTTTGTAATGTCCTCCTCCTTGACGGAGGAGGCCATCCACTTGCCTCCAGCTCCGGACATGTTTGACTGTGCGGGGAAGGTGAAAACTGGGGCGCTGGAGCTCGAGCATGCGGGAATGGATGAGCGAAGAAGGAAGGAGGCGTGGGTGAAAGAGGAGAATCCTTATCTCTTTATAAAGGCGGTAGAAACTGTGCGCCTCCCCACTTGCCCGTTAAAATCGCTTATTTCCCAAGCGCCACGATTGATGGCGCGGTTGGGTTACCCATACCCGTATTGATGCGAATCCCGTGATAAGGGGACACGATCTCTGCTTCGACAAGACGTGTCAAGGAAGCCGCCTCGCATTACGTGCAATAGCGGGTTGAGAAAAATGGTTCGAATAATGACAGGACCATGGCGTGATGTCATGCTATAAATAGCTGTCAGCAGATTAGATTTGTGGAATATTATACTCTCTATAGTGGTATGTGGAATTTGTTTTGCAGAGCCGGACACGGTCCTTGTGTTCTAAATCTTTTACGAAGTATTCGGAGAAGGAACCCGCCTTGCAATGCCGAAGACAATTTGCACGCCGGACTCATCGTCATTGAAGCCTGGTTCAGGGGCTACTGAGGGAGTCCTGGATTAAGGGGTCCTTGGACAGCCGGACTATATACTTTGGTCGCACTGTTGGACTATGAAGATACAAGATTGAAGACTTCGTCCCGTGTCCGGATGGGACTCTCCTTTGCGTGGAAGGCAAGCTTGGATATTCGGATATGTAGATTTCCTTCTCTGTAACCGACTCTGTGTAACTCTAGTCCCCTCCGGTGTCTATATAAACTGGAGGGTTTAGTCCGTAGGACAACAACAATCATAATCACAGGCTAGCTTCTAGGGTTTAGCCTCTACGATCTCGAGGTAGATCAACTCTTGTAATACTCATATCATCAAGATCAATCAAGCAGGAAGTAGGGTATTACCTCCATCGAGTGGGCCCAAACCTAGGTAAAACATCGTGTCCCCTGCCTCCTCTTACCATTAGTCTTAGACGCACAGTTCGGGACCCCCTACCCGAGATCCGCCGGTTTTGACACCGACAATGAGCTGCAGAGTATCTTTCAGAAGCCAGAACCAAATATGAGTCAGATGCTCAGCATGATGAAGCCATTGCCACAAGATGCTGAATATCCCAAGGAATTCTTCGTCAAGGACCTCGAGTACTTGCCCCGCACAATGTATCACATTCTGAGGCGTACTCTATGGCCAGTCAAGGGATATTCCTCTGAAGCCAAACTTGAAGGAACCATGAAGACATTGGTATTCTACATTGTCAATGGCATCAGATTCAATACCCAGGATTTCTTCATCAAACAGCTTGCTGCATCTGGGATTGATCTATTTGGCTTGAAGTCCTATGCTCCATGGGTGATGCGCCTGATCAAACTCCATTCATCTGTTGACTATCAGCCCTCAGCGCGCAACCATCTTGTTTTTCTGCCTGAGGTTGATCTGTCAGTTGAAGCCATCTACCCTGAGCCTGCCAAAGAACCCCTATATCTTCATAATGTTGATCGCCAAAGCTTCACACAACCTATAGAAGGAATTCATGTTCCAAATGCTGCTACTCCTGCTTACCCTCTGGTTGGAAATATGCGTGAGCCACATCGTGCCAACACTGAAGCCACTGCCAATACAATCGCTCAAAGGCCTCGGAAGCGTTCTTGCGTTCTCAATGACCGAGAGCTTCTTATTGCCTTACATCAGAAGCGGGACAAGCACCATGACTAGCTAAAGCATCAGATGCAGAGTATTTTGGTGGATGTCAATCGCATTCAAAACTTGGCCACCAAGAACTCGTTTGTTGCTCAAGATGCCTGTCGGCGGTCCTGGAAGAGCCTCACCCTGCTATGTCCTGAAGCTGATCTTCGCGGAGATGGCTTCACTGAGGACTTCAAATTTGATTCCAGGCCTCCCTAGAATGCAAGCTGGCGTCGGACTCCTTCCATAGAAGATTCTGAGTATTCATCTTCGGGTGCAACTATTGTTGCGAGAGTCGTCGGTGAAGAAGACGATGCTACTTCACCAACCATGGCTTCACTGCATCTCGACACTGCACCAGGCCCTTCTGCACCACCGAACTCTAGCGTCGACCATGCACCTTCATCTACTTCGGATGGGAATGATTAGATGCTCTATGTCTTCAAACCTTTTTGGTCATTATTGACAAAAGGAGGAGAAGCATATGAGTTGATAGTCTTCAAGCGGGTCCTTATGGGTGGTTGCTATATTTTGCCAAGTGTTTACAACTATAGTCTTTTGATACATTTGGTTCTTTGGGTTGTAACACTTAAACTTGATGGTCATCTGCTACTTTTTCTGCTACTCTGTGATGCGATGATAAATTCCGCATGAAGTCATTCCGCAGACGTCCATTTTTCATTATGCATGTCATTATCTTTGTTATATCTTTATATGCATGATGAATTGTCTTCATAAGTTGAAGAGGATCTCCACAAAGTAAAACCTGCCATGTGCATTTGCATTCAATAGAAAACTACTTATATGCACATCTTTAGGGGGAGCCTTTTGCCACTTTGAAGACAATGTTTTAATCCTTAAACTTTCACATACTTTTATCCCCGTTGAAAACTTCAACCAGTTTGTCATCAACCACCAAAAAGGGGGAGATTGTAAGTGCATCTAGTGCCACCCCTAGTTGGTTTTGGAGTATTGATGACAAACTTGGTTGAGGGACTAATGTGTTTGTGAGAATTGCAGGATAACACAGGTAGTAGTCCCACATTGATTCGGTTTACCTACTAGGGATGACCCCTAAAAATGTGTGAAGACATTGAAGACAATGGTGGTTTGTGAAGATATTCACAATGAAGATTATGACTTGAGAAGACATTCATGTGAAGACTATGGAGTGTGAAGACATAGTTGTTTCGTAGTTTCCTTTTCTTCTTTGTTGAGTCATAGGAACCACCACATTGTTAAGTGGGGTCCAAGTGAACAAAGTCAGAGAAACTGAAGTGATGCTCAATCAAATCCTATGTCTTCGAGCGAAGACAATGAGAGCAAATCTTATCCTGAGCTGGATAAGTCAGCTTTACTTGTAGCCAAAGTCAAGCTGTCGCGTGTGTTTGAAATCTGAACGTTGGACACGTGGCAGTTCCTTAGTAACCCAGGGTCATTTCAGACAAATCAGGTCGGGTTGCCTCCTGGCTATAAATAGCCCACCCCCTACACCATAAATTGGTGGCTGCTTAGAGTTAGTGCATGGCTTTTGTCATTTGAGAGCAACCCACCTCCAAAACATTTGAGAGAGAGAGAGAGAGATCCTTGCGAGGACAAAGCCCAAAACACGCAGAGCCAAAGAGTGTTAGGCATCACTGAAGTCTTTCTGTCCGTGTGATCTGAAGACTTGTTATACTTGAGGACTGTGAATCCTTCAGTCGGTTAGGCGTCATGTTCTGAGCATCCAAGATTCATTATGGATTGCCAGTGAACAAAGTCTATGAAGGTTTGGAAGTCTACCTTGAAGACTTACCAGCGTGATTGGACGAGGACTAATTGTTCTTAGCTCGAGGGGAATAAGGTGAAGACGCGGTCTTCTGAGTTGAATCTCAGCCTCCCTAACCAGACGTATAGTTGTCACAGCAACTGGAACTGGTCCAACAAATCCTTGTCCTCACCAAGCAACCGGTTCTATCTCTCACCTCTCTTTACTTACAGTTTGTCTTCTTGAAGTCATTGCCTCCTTGCATGATATGATTGACTTCACTGTGTGAAGACTGCGGTTGTTTGGCTTCATACTATCTTCCATCATGTTCCATACTACCTAGCTGCTAATAGTCTCCGTGCTTTCACTTCATTGCTTACTTGACTATGGCTTGTCTAGTGTAGTCTACCTTCCGCTGCATATCAATAGGTTTATTTCTACTGTTTCACTTCAAAGCCCCCGTGTTTTGAAGACCTTTATAAAAATCGCCTATTCACCCCCCCCCTCTAGTCGATAACTAGCACTTTCAGATGTCCGGTGATCCACTCCTGGATTACTTTGGTACCTCCCTACTATACTTATAGCAAGGCATACATCAGGTCTGATACACAGCATTGCATACATGATAGAACCTATGGCTGAAGCATAGGGAATGACTTTCATTTTCTCTCAATCTTCTGCAGTGGTCGGGCATTGAGTCTCACTCAACTACACACCTCGTAACACAGGCAAGAACCCTTTCTTTGACTGATCCATTTTGAACTTCTTCAAAATCTTATCAAGGTATGTGCTTTGTGAAAGTCCAATTAAGCGTCTTGATCTATCTCTATAGATCTTGATGCCCAATATATAAGCAGCTTCACCGAGGTCTTTCATTGAAAAATTCTTATTCAAGTATCCTTTTATGCTATCCAGAAATATTGTATCATTTCCAATCAGCAATATGTCATCCACATATAATATTAGAAATGCTACAGAGCTCCCACTCACTTTCTTCTAAATACAGGCTTCTCCAAAAGTCTGTATAAAACCATATGCTTTGATCACATTATCAAAAGTTTATTCCAACTCCGAGAGGCTTGCACTAGTCCATAGATGGATCACTGGAGCTTGCACACTTTGTTAGCATCCTTTGGATCAACAAAACCTTCTGGTTGCATCATATACAACTCTTCTTCTAGAAATCCATTCAGGAATGCAATTTTGACATCCATTTGCCAAATTTCATAATCATAAAATGCGGCAATTGCTAACATCATTCGGATAGACTTAAGCATCGCTACGGGTGAGAAAGTCTCATCATAGTCAACTCCTTGAACTTGTCAAAAACCTTTCGCAACAAGTAGAGCTTTGTAGACAGTAACATTACCGTCAGCGTCAGCCTTCTTCTTGAAGATCCATTTATTCTCGATGGCTTGCCGATCATTGGGCAAGTCAACCAAAGTCCACACTTTGTTCTCATACATGGATCCCATCTCAGATTTCATGGCCTCAAGCCATTTTGCGGAATCTGGGCTCATCATCGCTTCCTCATTGTTCGTAGGTTCGTTATGGTCTAGTAACATGACGTCCAGAATAGTATTACCGTACCACTCTGGTGCAGATCTTACTCTGGTTGACCTACAAGGTTCAGTAGTAACTTGATCTGAAGTTTTATGATCACGGTCATTAGCTTCCTCACTAATTGGTGTAGGAATCACTGGAACTGATTTCTGTGATGAACTACTTTCCAATTCGGGAGAAGGTACAATTACCTCATCAAGTTCTACTTTCCTCCCACTCACTTCTTTCGAGAGAAACTCCTTCTCTAGAAAGGATCCATTCTTAGCAACGAATATCTTGCCTTCGGATCTGTGATAGAAGGTGTACCCAACAGCTTCCTTTGGGTATCCTATGAAGACATGTTTCTCCCACTTGGGTTCGAGCTTATCAGGTTGAAGCTTTTTCACATAAGCATCGTCCCAAACTTTCACAAACGACAACCTGGGTGTCTTGCCAAACCATAGTTCATAAGGTGTCGTCTCAATAGATTTAGATGGTGCCCTATTTAACGTGGATGCAACTGTCTCTAAAGCATAACCCCAAAATGATAGCGGTAAATCAGTAAGAGACATCATAGATCGCACCATATCTAATAAAGTGCGGTTACGACGTTCGAACACCATTACGCTGTGGTGTTCTGGGTGGCGTGAGTTGAGAAACTATTCCGCATTGTTTCAAATGAAGACCAAACTCGTAACTCAAATATTGTCCTCCATGATCAGATCATAGAAACTTTATTTTCTTGTTATGATGATTTTCTACTTCACTCTAAAATTCTTTGAACTTTTCAAATGTTTCAGACTTATGTTTCATCAAGTAGATATACCCATATCTGCTCAAATCATTTGTGAAGGTCAGAAAATAACGATACCCGTCACGAGCATCAACACTCATTGGACTGCATACATCAGTATGTATTATTTCCAACAAGTCTGTTGCTCTCTCCATTGTTCTAGAGAACAGAGTTTTAGTCATCTTTCCCATGAGGCATGGTTCACATGTATCAAGTGATTCATAATCAAGTGATTCCAAAAGCCCATCAGCATGGAGCTTCTTCATGTGCTTTACACCAATATGACCTAAACGGCAGTGCCACAAATAAGTTGCACTATCATTATTAAACTTATATCTTTTGGCTTCAATACTATGAATATGTGTATCACTACTATCGAGATCCAACACAAATAGACCACTCATCAAGGGTGCATGACCATAAAAGATATTACTCATACAAATAGAACAACCATTATTCTCTGATTTAAATGAATAACCGTCTCGCATCAAACAAGATCCAGATATAATGTTCATGCTCAAAGCTGGTACCAAATAACAATTATTCAGGTCTAAAACTAATCCTGAAGGTAGATGTAGAGGTAGCATGCCGACCGCGATCACATCGACTTTGGAACCATTTCCCACGCGCATCGTCACCTCGTCCTTATCCAATCTTCACTCAATCCGTAGCCCCTATTTCGAGTTGCAAATATGAGCAACAGAACCAGTATCAAATACCCGCTGCTGCGAGCATTAGTTAAGTACACATCAATAACATGTATATCAAATATACCTTTCACTTTGCCATCCTTCTTATCCGCCAAATACTTGGGGTAGTTTCGCTTCTAGTGACCAGTCCCTTTGCAGTAGAAGCACTCAGTCTCAGGCTTAGGTCCAGACTTGGGCTTCTTCACTTGAGGAGCAACTTGCTTGCCGTTCTTCTTGAATTTCCCCTTCTTCCCTTTGCCCTTCTTCTTGAAACGGGTGGTCTTGTTGACCATCAAAACTTGATGCTCCTTCTTGATTTCTACCTCCACGGCCTTTAGCATCGCGAAGAGCTCGAGAATTGTCTTATCCATCCCTTGCATATTATAGTTCATCACAAAGCTTTTGTAGCTTGGTGGTAGTGATTGAAGAACTCTGTCAATGACACTATCATCAGAAAGATTAACTCCCAGTTGAGTCAAGTGGTTGTGGTACCCAGACATTCTGAGTATATGTTCACTGACAGAACTATTCTTCTCCATCTTGCAGCTATAGAACTTATTGGAGACTTCATATCTCTCAATCTGGGCATTTGCTTGAAATATTAACTTCAACTCCTGGAACATCTCATATGCTCCATGACGTTCAAAACATCGTTGAAGTCCCAGTTCTAAGCCATAAAGCATGGCACACTGAATTATCGAGTAGTCTTCAGCTTTGCTCTGCCAGATGTTCTTAACGTCATCAGTAGCATCTGCAGCAGGCCTAGAACCTAGCGGTGCTTCCAGGACGTAATTCTTCTATGCAGCAATGAGGATAATCCTCAAGTTATGGACCCAGTCCGTGTAGTTGCTACCATCAGCTTTCAACTTAGCTTTCTCTAGGAATGCATTAAAATTCAACGGAACAGTAGCATGGGCCATTTATCTACAACAACATAGACATGCAAAATACTATCTGGTACTAAGTTCATGATAAATTAAAGTTCAATTAATCATATTACTTAAGAACTCCCACTTAGATAGACATCCCTCTAATCATCTAAGTGATCACGTGATCCAAATCAACTAAACCATGTCCAATCATCACGTGAGATGGAGTAGTTTTCAATGGTGAACATCACTATGTTGATCATATCTACTATATGATTTACGCTCGACCTTTCGGTCTCAGTGTTCCGAGGCCATATCTGCATATGCTAGGCTTGTCAAGTTTAACCCGAGTATTCTGTGTGTGCAAAACTGGTTTGCACCTGTTGTATGTGAACGTAGAGCTTATCACACCCGATCATCATGTGGTGTCTTGGCACGACGAACTTTCGCAACGGTGCATACTCAGGGAGAACACTTGTACCTTGACATTTAGTGAGAGATCATCTTATAATGCTACCACTGAACTAAGCAAAATAAGATGCATAAAGGATAAACATCACATGCAATCAATATAAGTGATATGATATGGCCATCATCAAATTGTGTCTTTGATCTCCATCTCCAAAGCACCGTCATGATCACCATCGTCACCAGCTTGACACCTTGATCTCCATCGAAGCATCGTTGTCATCTCGCCAACTATTGCTATCATGACTATTGCTACCGCTTAGTGATAAAGTAAAGCAATTACATGGTGATTACATTGCATAAAATAAAGCGACAACCATAAGGCTCCTGCCAGTTGCCGATAACTGTTACAAAACATGATCATCTCATACAACAATTTATATATCATCACATCTTGACCATATCACATCACAACATACCCTGCAAAAACAAGTTAGACGTCCTCTACTTGTTGTTGCAAATTTTACATGGCTTCTACGGGTTTAGCAAGAACCGTTCTTACCTACGCATCAAAAACCACAATGATTTTTTGTCAAGTGTGATGTTTTGACCTGCAACAAGGGCCGGGCGTAGTCACACTCGATTCAACTAAAGTTGGAGCAACTGACACCTGCCAGCCACCTATGTGCAAAGCACGTCGGTAGAACCAGTCTCGCGTAAGCGTACATGGAATGTCAGTCCGGGCCGCTTCATCCAACAATACCGCCGAATCAAAGTATGACATGCTGGTAAGTAGTATGACTATTATCGCCCACAACTCTTTGTGTTCTACTCGTGCATATAACATCTACGCATAGACCTGGCTCGGATGCCACTGTTGGGGAACGCAGTAATTTCAAAAAAAATCCTACGCACACGTAAGATCCATCTAGGTGATGCATAGCAACGAGAGGGGAGAGTGTTATCTACATACCCTCGTAGACCAAAAGCGGAAGCGTTATGACAACGCGGTTGATGTAGTCGTACGTCTTCACGATCAAACCGATCCTAGCACCGAAGGTACGGCACCTCTGTGATCTGCACGCGTTCAGCTCGGTGACGTCCCGGGAACTCTAGATCCAGTTGAGGTCGAGGGAGAGTTTCGTCAGCACAAGGGCATGGTGAAGGTGATGATGAAGTTACCGGCGCAGGGCTTCGCCTAAGCACTGCAACGATGTGACCGAGGTGGAAATCTGTGGAGGGGGGCACCGCACATGGCTAAGACAACTGTCAACTTGTGTGTTCTAGGGTGCCCCCTGCCCCCGTATATAAAATAGCAAGGGGGAGGCCGGTCGGCCCTCCTGGGGCGCGCCCCAAGTAGGATTCCTACTAGGAATCCTATTCCTAGTAGGTTTCCAACAAGGGGAGAGAGGGGAAAGGAAGGAGGGGGAGAGAGGGAGAAGGAAAGGGGGGCACCACCCCCCTTCCCTAGTCCAATTCGGACCCAAGGGGGAGGGCGCGCGCGGCCTGCCCTAGCCGCCCCTCTCTCTCTCCACTAAGGCCCATGTGGCCCATTAGTTCCCCCAGAGGGTTCCGGTAACCCTCCGACACTCCGGTTTTATCCGAAACTTCTCCGGAACATTTCCGGTGTCTGAATATAGTCATCCAATATATCAATCTTTATGTCTCGACCATTTAGAGACTCCTCGGCATGTCCGTGATCACATCCGGGACTCCGAAATACCTTCGGTACATCAAAACACATAAACTCATAATACCGATCATTATTGAACGTTAAGTCTGCGGACCCTACGGGTTCGAGAACTATGTAGACATGACCGAGACTCACTTCTGGTCAATAAAAAATAGCGGAACCTGGATGCTCATATTGGTTCCTACATATTCTATGAAGATCTTTATTGGTCAAACCGCATAACAACATACGTTGTTCCCTTTGTCATCGGTATGTTACTTTCCCGAGATTCGATCGTCGGTATCTCAATACCTAGTTCAACCTTGTTACCGGAAAGTCTCTTTACTCGTTCTGTAGTGCATCATCCCACAACTAACTCATCAGTTACATTGCTTGCAAGGCTTATAGTGATGTGCATTACCGAGAGGGCCTAGAGATACCTCTCCGAAACACGGAGTGACAAATCCTAATCTCGATCTATGCCAACCCAACAAACACCATCGGAGATACCTGTAGAGCATCTTTATAATCACCCAGTTATGTTGTGATGTTTTATAGAACACTAAGTGTTCCTCCGGTATTCGGGAGTTGCATAATCTCATAGTCAAAGGAACATGTATAAGTCATGAAGAAATCAATAGCAATAAACTAAACGATCATAGTGCTAAGCTAATGGATGGGTCAAGTCAATCACATCATTCTCTAATGATGTGATCCCATTAATCAATGACAACTCATGTCAATAGCTAGGAAACTTAACCATCTTTGATCAACGAGCTAGTCAAGTAGAGGCATACTAGTGACACTATGTTTGTCTATGTATTCACACATGTACTAAGTTTCCGGTTAATACAATTCTAGCATGAATAATAAACATTTATCATGATATAAGGAAATATAAATAACAACTTTATTATTGCCTCTAGGGCATATTTCCTTCAGTTTGATCATTACGAGAAAGCCGAGCATAAAAGTTCTGAATAATAATTTCTCTTGAGAGCTCATGATTGGGGCATGAATATAACATTGACTTAAGCCTCCCCCAAGCTAGAGCGATACTTTCTCCTCCACAAGGCCAAAAATTATATATATAATTCCGATCACGATGAACTAGATGCATAGGATAATTATTTTGGTGAAACTCCAATTTTAAACGATTCCAATTCCATTATCCAATATCATCGCATAGCCTATACCATGCCAATGTTTTTCCCTTCAAATATAAAGGGAAAATCTTTTTCATCACTTCATCTCCGGGTAAACCTACAAGCTTGAACAATACACAAATTTGTTCTACATATATCAAGTGCATATCAGGATGTTCGGTTCCATCTCCTGCATAAGGATTAGCTAGCAGTTTTTCTATCATACCCGAAGGAATTTCATATTCAATATTTTCAGTAGGTGCAGTAGGTTGAGGGGCAATTAATTGTGGTTCCGGACGAGGTGAAGATACCCCGAACAAACCCCTAAAAGGATTGTTTTCCATAGTAGCAAGTGACAATAAATTTCAGCACACTATATAAATGTTTCCTTACCGAATTCCACTTACCAAAGGCGCTTCACTCCCCAGCAACGGTGCCAGAAAATAGCCTTGATGACCCACAAGTATAGGGGATCAATTGTAGCTCTTTTTGATAAGTAAGAGTGCCGAACCCAACGAGGAGCAGAAGGAAATGACAAGTAGTTTTCAGTAAGGTATTGTCTGCAAGTGCTGAAATTGTAAGTAGCGAGTAGTTTGGTAGCAAGACAATTTGTAACGGGCAAGTAACAATAGTAACAATAAGTATGCAGTAATATAGCCCAATCCTTTTGAGGCAAAGGAAAGGCCAAAATGGTCTCTTATGATAAGCAAAGCGTTCTTGAGGGTACACGGGAATTTCATCTAGTCACTTTCATCATGTTGGTTTGATTTGTGTTCGCTACTTTGATAATTTGATATGTGGGTGGACCGGTGCTTAGGTGATGTTCTTACTTGAAAAAACCTCCTACTTGTGATTAACCCTCAAGCATATGCAACTACCAGAAAAGTATTAAGGATAAATCCTAACAATAGCATTAAACTCTAGGATCCAATCGGTCCCTTACGGAATGGTGCATAAACTGGGGTTTAAGTTTCTATCACTCTCGCAACCCACCATCTATTTACTACTCCACAATGCATTCCCTTAGGCCCAAATATGGTGAAGTGTCATGTAATCGACGTTCACATGACACCACTAAGGGAATCACAACATACATACTATCAAAATATCGAACACATATCAAGTTCACATGATTACTTGCAACATGATTTCTCCCGTGACCTCAAGAACAAAAGTAACTACTCACAAATAATCAAAATGCTCATGATCAGAGGGATATTAATATGCATAATGGATATGAACATATAATCTTCCACCAAATAAACCATATAGTAATCAACTACAAGATGTAATCAACACTACTAGTCACCTCCTTGCATTTATCTATAATTCCGGTAACGAGATTGAATACAAGAGATGAACTAGGGTTTGAGATGAGATGGTGTTGGTGAAGATGTTGATGGAGATTTCCCTCCCCAAGATGGGAGAGTTGTTGGTGATGATGATGACGATGATTTCCCCCTCCGGGAGGGAATCTCCCCTGGCAGAATCGCTCCGCCGAAGGACAAAAGTGCTCCAGCCCAAGTTCCACCTCGAGACGGCGGCGCTCCATCCCGAAAGCCTTCTCCTTATTTTCTCTAGGTCAAAACCACTTATATACCAGAAGATGGGCACCGGAGGTGGGCCGAGGAGGCCACAACCCACCAGGGCGCGCCCAGGTGGGTTGTGCCCACCTGGTGGCCCCCCTCTGGTGTTTATTGGCTCCAGTATCTCTTAAATATTCCATAAAAAATTCTCATGGAGTTTCAGCTCATTTGGAGCTATGCAGAATAGGTGGCCTGACGTAGCTTTTTTAGGTCCAGATTTCCAGCTGCCAGAATTCTCCCTCTTGGTGTGTACCTTGCAAATTATGAGAGAAAAGGCATTAGAATTACTCCAAAAAGCATTATTATGAATAAAAACATTATAAATAGCAATAAGAAAACATGATGCAAAATGGACGTATCAATAACCGGCAACGCCAAAAGAAAAACAGGAAGAACTGAACACAACACCACACTACGCTCTAGCACACCTAAGCTCCACAACAACACCCTCAGGAGGGAGAACGGCGCCAAGCGTCGCCACTGTTGTGTCCGGAATGAATAGAGTTTTCACCCGAAGCCCTTGCACTGACAGAAGAACCACGACAAAGTCTTCCGGAAGATAGCGGCAACTCACCCATGCCACCACGAGGTGCCCAAGACTAGCACAACGCGGTTAGGTCCCCAGATCTAGATCGGAGCGCCGCCACTGAGAGGATAGAGAGGACGCCCGAGCCTCCCGCCTCACCGGTCCTGTTGCCCACATGACCAAGACAGGGAGTCAACACCACCACGAGGTTGCCTGCTGGAGAGCCAACCATGTGGATCGCCACCCTAGCATCCATGTCCAAGCCATCACCACCCGCCCGCATCATGGAGTACCCACCACAGTAGGAGGGGTAAAAGATGTCTCCTTTCACCCCTAGCCCAGCATCAGCCACAAAGTCTCGATCAACACCACCATAGTAGGGGTGTCGACAACTTTATCTCCAGCCAGCCCTGGTGGACTAGGGGAGGCACCGACGACCACTGGCAGACATGGCCACATGATGCCATATCCGTGATCTTCGACGATGATCTACACGATGGGCACATGATGACCCGGCCACCGCCAACACCCGCCATATCCATAGGAGAAGGACCATGACTCCCGTGGGCACTCCCCTATACTGAGCCCACCATCGTCTACCCGGGGTGAAGCTCCGACCCATCCTAGGCCCAAACCTGGTTCGCCCGAGCACGGGCTCTGTATCATGACCGTCCCGCCTCGTGAGCATCCCGCGCCGCTGGGCAGAACCAGGAAGAAGAGAGGCGCCACCACCACCCGTACCCCGCCGCCGTTCACCATCCACAGATGTCAAGCAGCAGCCTCTGACCCACCAACCGATGCCACCACCTTGCGATGGCTGAACCGGACTAGGATAGGGGGAGACCCCTGCCACAACCAGTCCTCTGCCCACCGGAGCCACAAGGAGCACCCACGGCTGTCCAGGCAGCAGACGGCCACGAGCAGTACGCCACACCGAGGGTGCCTCGCCTTGGTTCCCAGCCAATAAAAAGCTAGGGATCGGACTCGGGCCCTCCTCATCCTGCTCCTTCCTCCATCTCTGTCGCCTTGTAGTCATCCAAGCCCCCGGTCCCTTTGAGCCCACGAGCCCTTGCCTTCACTGTCTTCACCGAAACCTTCCCTCCATTGTCGCCATGTTGCACGAAGTTAACCACTATGAGTGGGAGCTAATGCGCACCAACCTCGCCGCCAAGGACGCCAAACTCCATGAGCTCCATGGTGTCCTGAGTAGCACCTCTCTCCGACTGGAGAGCGAGTCCACAGAACTCCGTGGTCGGGTGGAGATGGAGATGATCCGCCGCTGTGAGGCAGAGCAGATCTTCGCCAACCTCCACGCCGAGCACCACAACAGTGTGCCATCGCTGCAGCATGTGTACCTTCGCCTGAAGGAGGACATGGACATCGTCGGATTGGTTTGCCCCATACCATGCCTTTGATGAGGGGAAGCTAAACCACTTGGTGTTCTTCTTCCAGCATCGGGCGGCACATTTTGGAGAGTTCTGCCAGAAGGGCGCAACTGCACGGGAGGCAGAGGTGGACTGGATGGCGCATGCGGTGGCGAACCGCATTCTTGCCGGCGTCCACAATGCCTTCCCCCGACTTTCCCGTGGAGGTTCTTCTGGAGGAGCTCAACATGGAGGGCTAGCGCTGGGCCGAGCAGGAGGTGGCAGCCGTCGCGGAGGCGCTGGTGTAGCAGGAAAAGGAGAGCGACCTTACCGGCATCCACAATATTTGTTCTCTCTAATCGCCTTCTGGGCATCATCATTCCACCATCAGCTATCCTTATCATTGCTTCTCCTTCCCCTGGACACTCCAAACTCCTCTGAGGCCACCTTACAAATGCAAGTCGCCATCTTCATCCACACATTGTCCGCATCCCCTCCTTCCTCCCAAGCACCCTCCTTAATGACCCTCTCCTTGAACGCTTGAGCTACCTCCCCCTTGAGCTTCCACCACTTTGTTCTAGCGACTTTCGCACGCTTATCCCGCTGGACACGAATTTGAAAGCAGAAGTTAGCAACCACCAGCTTATGCTGAGGTACAACACTTTGTCCATGTATCACCTTACAATCTAGGCATGAACGCCTATCTTCTTCTCTCGAGAGGATGAAATCAATCTGGCTAGAGTGTTGGCCACTACTAAAAGTCACCAAATGTGATTCTCTCTTTCTAAAGAGGGTGTTAGCTACAATCATGTTGTAGGCTAGACCAAAGCTTAAGATATCTTCTCCTTCTTGATTCCTAATGCCATAGCCAAAGCCTCTATGCACCCCTTCAAAACCTATGTTAGATGTACCCACATGGCCATTGAGGTCTCCTCCTATGAAGAGCTTCTCCACCATCGGTACACTCCTAACCATGTCTTCCAGGCCTTCCTAGAACTCCCTTTTGGTGTTCTCACCGTGGCCTACTTGCAGGGCATACGCGCTGATAACATTGGGAACTAAGTTCCCAACTACCAGCTTGACCAGGATAATCCGGTCCCCACGTCTCTTGACGTCTGCCACTCCATACTTGAGGCTCTTGTTGATCAAGATACCTACGCCATTTCTGTTTGCAGCCGTCCCCGTGTACCACAGCTTGAAGCCGGTATTCTCAACCTCCTTCGCCTTCTATCCCCTTCATTTGGTTTCTTGGATGCAAAGGATATCAACACCTCTCCTCACCGCTGCATCAACTAGCTCCTGAAGCTTCCCTGTCAGAGATCCTACGTTCCAACTACCTAAGTGAATCCTCCTAGGCTCGGCTAGCTTCCTTACCCTTCGCACTTGTCGAGACAATGCAAAGACCCTTGCTCATTTTCCACTACATCTGGGCGCCGATGTCATTACTTCACGCAAGCAGTTCTTTGTCCATATAGCTTTTTAGGCCGTTTTTTGGGGGTACTCGATTTTCATGCAACCAGGTCGGTTTGTGTCAAATTATCTATTTCTTTTGGTTTCATTATTTCAATTTCTTCTTCTTTTTGTTTCTTTATTTTCATTGATTTCTTTCCTTTTCTGTTATGTTTCATATTTTTCACCTTTTCCTTTATAATTTTGTTGCATAGAACTTACTTCATATAAATTAAAATTTAAATACAAAGTTTTAAATACTTTTCTCTTTTGTTAAAATTCTCAAGAAACTTTTGAAATTACGTTAATATTTTCTAATGTTGGCAAATATTTTAAAAAGTTTATCGTCTATAAAAAAATCATCGCATATTAAAAAATATTAGTTGTCATGTATACATTTTTTATCTTGTATCAAAATATTGTTCGCCACACTGAATTTTCATAAAATGGTCACGAATTTAAAACAATCATGACCATATTAAAAAAAAATTGTTCGCTGTGTTTTTCAGAAACAATCAACCGTATCAGATAAAAAAATGTTCAGCAAGTATTTAAATAATATTTTTCATCTACCTAAAAATGTTCATAGGGCAATTAGAAAATGTTTATCATGTATTAGAAACTAGTCATCATGTAAAAATATATGAGATGATATCGTGTGAGTTCATGCGGAAATCGAGTTTATATATTTCAGTGAGATTGGTTGTATGAAACATGGATATTTGAATTAAACATATATGAACTATAACTAAAAATAAGTACTCCCTCCGTCCCAAAATAAGTGTCTCAAGCTTAATATAAATTTATACTAAAGTTAGTACAAAGTTGAGACACTTATTTTGAGACGAAGGGAGTATTATATAATGTATTTGATTGTTATATAGCTGAAAAATATTCATTGAATATAAGTAGCATAATACAATGAAAACCATTTTTTTTCATGCATGTTGTATTGAGCCTTTGATAAGGTGACGTGTGTGGTGAGATGAAATGTGTTCTTGTTGAGATAAAAGGAAGAGTGAGGAACTAGTAATGAAACAAAATCCATACGTGTTCAATTGGCCCTTAAATTCTGTGGCATATGTGCATCTTCAGATAAAAGAAGTAGTGGCGGTCAACTTCTTAGATATATACTCCCTCCGTTATAAAGTTAGTATAAAGTTAAGTTATTTATTTTGGAACGGAGGGAGTAGGATTTATGTAACTTAAGAATATCATGCATTTAAGAAAATGTTTATATAAATTTAGAAGTTGTTCACGTTCTTTTTAATATATGTTTGTGTATTTCTAAAAAGTGCTTGGCCATTTAAAAAAGAAAGCACTTAAATAACTGAAAAAAACAAGAAACATGTAAAGAAATGCTCAAAAAAGGAAGAAAAAAATTATGCAAAATGAAAAAAAAAATACGAAAAAACCAGCCTGGCGAACCAACCATATTTTTAGAATGAGGTAAATACATTGGGAGTCTTAGAATTTGCACGTGATGATCAGTTTGGTGTATAAAATTGTAAAATACATAATTGTGGTTATTAAATTTGCAAAAGCGTTCAAATATGGTAACATATCCCATACGCGGGCGTATCCGGTGCATGCTTGGCATGTCAGCATGGACTGGGCCCACCGTCAGTGACAGATGGCGCGATGCCTTTTTGCCAAAAAAATCGCCTTTTTTATTTCCAAAGAGATGTGAACTACTGGTGGGTCCCGCATGTAAATACAAAAAGAAAAATAAAGTGGAAAATGAGTTACGAACCCACGACTACACCTGGTCGGAAATATAGTCTAGCCACGCCAACCACATGTGGATGCCTAAGTAGGATAACAATAGTTAATATACAAGATCAGAGGCTCGCTGCAGTCTGTGAGGCCCATTTTGGAATTGTTCGTTTAAAAATAAATATAAATAGTATGTAAATTATAATCTCAGTACTAAAAAAGAAATAGAAATATTTGTGTGTTATAAATATTGTACATACAAACGAACTAACTTACTTTTAAAACTTGTTCATGTATTACTTCTAAAATGTTCTTTTTTTCAAAAATATATTTCTTAATTACAAAACGTCAGAGATTATCAACTAAATGCCTGCCGTGCACATGAAGCAACTTAATACAAGTAAAATGAGGAGTCAACTTTTCATTGGATATACACCTGTGCATTGCATAAAAATTATTTAGTTAATATGTTCATTTAAAATGTTTATTAAAAATGTTTAATTAATTCAAAAATAAATATAAACTCAAAGCTTATATTTAAGTTATACATAATGATAAATACAAAAGTTTAATAGATATTTATGAATATTCAGTTGTGTATAATTTTTACTCATGACTCTTATTCAAAAATGTAGATAATTTAAATATCATACACAATTCAATATTCATACCAATAGTTTAAATTAAATTATGAATATTGTTAATTATACAAACACTGAACTATAGAAACGTGTGT